>NW_028125523.1:2500-236538 GCF_965194825.1 Balaenoptera physalus | reverse complement strand
CCCTCTCTCTAGATACCCCTTAGCACGTAAAGGAATATTATTTGGGATTCCAGCCATGGAGAAGAGTTTAGACACTAGAATAAGATAAGGAACACACCCATTATAAAAAAATCACATTAGGATTCTCTTTTTAAGCTGTTCCTTAAAACACTATTGCATAGGAAATCTATTGGAGGCAGAAGCAGTCAAGGGAAGCCTAGGGTTAGGGTTAGGCTTAGGGTTAGGCTTAGGGTACGGCTTAGGGTAGGGGTTCGGGGAGGGCTTCGGGTACGTCGTAGGGTATGGGTTAGGGTTAGGGTTAGGGTTAGTGTTAGGGTTAGGGCTCGGTTTAGTGTACGGGATAGAATTTGGGTACGTGTTAGGGTTAGAGTAGGGGTTAGGGTTAGGGTACGCGTTAGGGTTAGGGTAGTTATTAAACCTATCCCACTCTCTAGATACCCCTTAGCACGTAAAGGAATATTATTTGGGGGTCTAGACATGGAGAAGAGTTTAGACACTAGGATAAGATAAGGAACACACCCATTATAAAGAAATCACATTAGGATTCTCCTTTTAAGCTGTTCCTTAAAACACTAGTGCTTAGGAAATCTATTGGAGGCAGAAGCAGTCAAGGGTAGCCTAGGGTTAGGGTTAGGTTTCGGGATAGGCTTAGGGTACGGCTTAGGGTACGGGTTCGGGGAGGGCTTCGGGTACGGCGTAGGGTATTGCTTAGGGTTAGGGTTAGGTTTAGTGTTAGGGTTAGGGCTCGGTTTAGGGTACGGGTTAGGATTAGGGTACGTGTTAGGGTTTGGGTAGGGGTTAGGGTTAGGGTACGCGTTAGGGTTAGGGTAGTTATTAAACCTATCCCAGTCTCTAGATACCCCTTAGCACGTAAAGGAATATTATTTGGGGGTCCAGCCATGGAGAAGAGTTTAGACACTTGGATAAGATAAGGAACACACCCATTATAAAGAAATCACATTAGGATTCTCTTTTTAAGCTGTTCCTTAAAACACTAGTGCTTAGGAAATCTATTGGGGGCAGAAGCAGTCAAGGGTAGCCTAGTGTTAGGGTTAGGCTTAGGGTTAGGCTAAGGGTACGGCTTAGGGTACGGGTTCGGGGAGGGCTTCGGGTACGGCGTAGGGTATGGGTTAGTGTTAGGGTTAGGGTTAGTGTTAGGGTTAGGGCTCGGTTTAGAGTACGGTTTAGGATTAGGGTACGTGTTAGGGTTAGGGTAGGGGTTAGGGTTAGGGTACGTGTTAGGGTTAGGGTAGTTATTAAACCTATCCCTCTCTCTAGATACCCCTTAGCACGTAAAGGAATATTATTTGGGATTCCAGCCATGGAGAAGAGTTTAGACACTAGAATAAGATAAGGAACACACCCATTATGAAAAAATCACATTAGGATTCTCTTTTTAAGCTGTTCCTTAAAACACTATTGCATAGGAAATCTATTGGAGGCAGAAGCAGTCAAGGGAAGCCTAGGGTTAGGGTTAGGCTTAGGGATAGGCTTAGGGTACGGCATAGGGTACGGGTTCGGGGAGGGCTTCGGTTACGGCGTAGGGTATGGCTTAGGGTTAGGGTTAGGTTTAGTGTTAGGGTTAGGGCTCGGTTTAGGGTACGGGTTAGGATTAGGGTACGTGTTAGGGTTAGGGTAGGGGTTAGGGTTAGGGTACGCGTTAGGGTTAGGGTAGTTATTAAACCTATCCCACTATCTAGATTCCCCTTAGCACGTAAAGGAATATTATTTGGGGGACCAGCCATGGAGAAGAGTTTAGACACTAAGATAACATAAGGAACACACACATTATAAAGAAATCACAATAGGATTCTCTTTTTAAGCTGTGCCTTAAAACACTAGTGCTTAGGAAATCTATTGCAGGCAGAAGCAGTCAAGGGTAGTCTAGGGTTAGGGTTAGGCTTAGGGTTATGCTTAGGGTACGGCTTAGGGTACGGCTTCGGGGAGGGCTTCGGGTACGGCGTAGGGTATGGGTTAGGGTTAGGGTTAGGGTTAGTGTTAGGGTTAGGGCTCGGTTTAGTGTACGGGATAGAATTTGGGTACGTGTTAGGGTTAGGGTAGGGGTTAGGGTTAGGGTACGCGTTAGGGTTAGGGTAGTTATTAAACCTATCCCACTCTCTAGATACCCCTTAGCACGTAAAGGAATATTATTTGGGGGTCTAGACATGGAGAAGAGTTTAGACACTAGGATAAGATAAGGAACACACCCATTATAAAGAAATCACATTAGGATTCTCCTTTTAAGCTGTTCCTTAAAACACTAGTGCTTAGGAAATCTATTGGAGGCAGAAGCAGTCAAGGGTAGCCTAGGGTTAGGGTTAGATTTAGGGATAGGCTTAGGGTACGGCTTAGGGTACGGGTTCGGGGAGGGCTTCGGGTACGGCGTAGGGTATTGCTTAGGGTTAGGGTTAGGTTTAGTGTTAGGGTTAGGGCTCGGTTTAGGGTACGGGTTAGGATTAGGGTACGTGTTAGGGTTTGGGTAGGGGTTAGGGTTAGGGTACGCATTAGGGTTAGGGTAGTTATTAAACCTATCCCAGTCTCTAGATACCCCTTAGCACGTAAAGGAATATTATTTGGGGGTCCAGCCATGGAGAAGAGTTTAGACACTTGGATAAGATAAGGAACACACCCATTATAAAGAAATCACATTAGGATTCTCTTTTTAAGCTGTTCCTTAAAACACTAGTGCTTAGGAAATCTATTGGGGGCAGAAGCAGTCAAGGGTAGCCTAGTGTTAGGGTTAGGCTTAGGGTTAGGCTAAGGGTACGGCTTAGGGTACGGGTTCGGGGAGGGCTTCGGGTACGGCGTAGGGTATGGGTTAGTGTTAGGGTTAGGGTTAGTGTTAGGGTTAGGGCTCGGTTTAGGGTACAGTTTACGTTTAGTGTACGTGTTAGGGTTAGGGTAGGGGTTAGGGTTAGGGTACGCGTTAGGGTTAGGGTAGTTATTAAACCTATCCCACTCTCTAGATACCCCTTAGCACGTAAAGGAATATTATTTGGGGGTCCAGCCATGGAGAAGAGTTTAGACACTAAGATAATATAAGGAACACACACATTATAAAGAAATCACATTAGTATTCCCTTTTTAAGCTGTTCCTTAAAACACTAGTGCTTAGGAAACCTATTGGAGGCAGAAGCAGTCAAGGGTAGCCTGGGGTTAGGGTTAGGTTTAGGGATAGGCTTAGGGTACGGCTTAGGGTACGGGTTCGGGGAGGGCTTCGGGTACGGCGTAGGGTATTGCTTAGGGTTAGGGTTAGGTTTAGTGTTAGGGTTAGGGCTCGGTTTAGGGTACGGGTTAGGATTAGGGTACGTGTTAGGGTTTGGGTAGGGGTTAGGGTTAGGGTACGCGTTAGGGTTAGGGTAGTTATTAAACCTATCCCAGTCTCTAGATACCCCTTAGCACGTAAAGGAATATTATTTGGGGGTCCAGCCATGGAGAAGAGTTTAGACACTTGGATAAGATAAGGAACACACCCATTATAAAGAAATCACATTAGGATTCTCTTTTTAAGCTGTTCCTTAAAACACTAGTGCTTAGGAAATCTATTGGGGGCAGAAGCAGTCAAGGGTAGCCTAGTGTTAGGGTTAGGCTTAGGGTTAGGCTAAGGGTACGGCTTAGGGTACGGGTTCGGGGAGGGCTTCGGGTACGGCGTAGGGTATGGGTTAGTGTTAGGGTTAGGGTTAGTGTTAGGGATAGGGCTCGGTTTAGAGTACAGTTTACGTTTAGTGTACGTGTTAGGGTTAGGGTAGGGGTTGGGGTTAGGGTACGCGTTAGGGTTAGGGTAGTTATTAAACCTATCCCACTCTCTAGATACCCCTTAGCACGTAAAGGAATATTATTTGGGGGTCCAGCCATGGAGAAGAGTTTAGACACTAAGATAATATAAGGAACACACACATTATAAAGAAATCACATTAGTATTCACTTTTTAAGCTGTTCCTTAAAACACTAGTGCTTAGGAAATCTATTGGAGGCAGAAGCAGTCAAGGGTAGCCTAGGGTTAGGGTTAGGCATAGGGTTAGGCTTAGGGTACGGCTTAGGGTACGGGTTCAGGGAGGGGTTCGTGTACGGCGTAGGGTATGGGTTAGGGTTAGGGTTTGGGTTAGTGTTAGGGTTAGGGCTCGGTTTAGGGTACGGTTTAGGATTAGGGTACGTGTTAGGGTTAGGGTAGGGGTTAGCGTTAGGGTACGTGTTAGGGTTAGGGTAGTTATTAAACCTATCCCACTCTCTAGATACCACTTAGCACGTAAAGGAATATTATTTGGGGGTCCAGCCATGGAGAAGCGTTTAGACTCTAGGATAAGATAAGGAACACACCCATTATTAAGAAATCACATTAGGATTCTCTTTTTAAGCTGTTCCTTAAAACACTAGTGCTTAGGAAATCTATTGGAGGCAGAAGCAGTCAAGGGTAGCCTAGGGTTAGGGTTAGGCTTAGGGTTAGTCTTAGGGTACGGCTTAGGTTACGGGTTCGGTGAGGGCTTCGGGTACGGCGTAGGGTATGGGTTAGGGTTAGGGTTAGGCTTAGTGTTAGGGTTAGGGCTCGGTTTAGGGTACGGTTTAGGATTAGGGTACGTGTTAGGGTTAGGGTAGGGTTTAGGGTTAGGGTACGTGTTAGGGTTAGGGTAGTTATTAAACCTATCCCCCTCTCTAGATACCCCTTAGCACGTAAAGAAATATTATTTGGGATTCCAGCCATGGAGAAGAGTTTAGACACTAGAATAAGATAAGGAACACACCCATTATAAAAAAATCACATTAGGATTCTCTTTTTAAGCTGTTCCTTAAAACACTATTGCATAGGAAATCTATTGGAGGCAGAAGCAGTCAAGGGAAGCCTAGGGTTAGGGTTAGGCTTAGGAATAGGCTTAGGGTACGGCATAGGGTACGGGTTCGGGGAGGGCTTCGGTTACGGCGTAGGGTATGGCTTAGGGTTAGGGTTAGGTTTAGTGTTAGGGTTAGGGCTCGGTTTAGGGTACGGGTTAGGATTAGGGTACGTGTTAGGGTTAGGGTAGGGGTTAGGGTTAGGTTACGCGTTAGGGTTAGGGTAGTTATTAAACCTATCCCACTATCTAGATTCCCCTTAGCACGTAAAGGAATATTATTTGGGGGACCAGCCATGGAGAAGAGTTTAGACACTAAGATAACATAAGGAACACACACATTATAAAGAAATCACAATAGGATTCTCTTTTTAAGCTGTGCCTTAAAACACTAGTGCTTAGGAAATCTATTGGAGGCAGAAGCAGTCAAGGGTAGTCTAGGGTTAGGGTTAGGCTTAGGGTTACGCTTAGGGTACGGCTTAGGGTACGGGTTCGGGGAGGGCTTCGGGTACGGCGTAGGGTATGGGTTAGGGTTAGTGTTAGGGTTAGGGCTCGGTTTAGTGTACGGGATAGAATTTGGGTACGTGTTAGGGTTAGGGTAGGTGTTAGGGTTAGGGTACGCGTTAGGGTTAGGGTAGTTATTAAACCTATCCCACTCTCTAGATACCCCTTAGCACGTAAAGGAATATTATTTGGGGGTCTAGACATGGAGAAGAGTTTAGACACTAGGATAAGATAAGGAACACACCCATTATAAAGAAATCACATTAGGATTCTCCTTTTAAGCTGTTCCTTAAAACACTAGTGCTTAGGAAATCTATTGGAGGCAGAAGCAGTCAAGGGTAGCCTAGGGTTAGGGTTAGGTTTAGGGATAGGCTTAGGGTACGGCTTAGGGTACGGGTTCGGGGAGGGCTTCGGGTACGGCGTAGGGTATTGCTTAGGGTTAGGGTTAGGTTTAGTGTTAGGGTTAGGGCTCGGTTTAGGGTACGGGTTAGGATTAGGGTACGTGTTAGGGTTTGGGTAGGGGTTAGGGTTAGGGTACGCGTTAGGGTTAGGGTAGTTATTAAACCTATCCCAGTCTCTAGATACCCCTTAGCACGTAAAGGAATATTATTTGGGGGTCCAGCCATGGAGAAGAGTTTAGACACTTGGATAAGATAAGGAACACACCCATTATAAAGAAATCACATTAGGATTCTCTTTTTAAGCTGTTCCTTAAAACACTAGTGCTTAGGAAATCTATTGGGGGCAGAAGCAGTCAAGGGTAGCCTAGTGTTAGGGTTAGGCTTAGGGTTAGTCTAAGGGTACGGCTTAGGGTACGGGTTCGGGGAGGGCTTCGGGTACGGCGTAGGGTATGGGTTGTGTTAGGGTTAGGGTTAGTGTTAGGGTTAGGGCTCGGTTTAGAGTACAGTTTACGTTTAGTGTACGTGTTAGGGTTAGGGTAGGGGTTAGGGTTAGGGTTCGCGTTAGGGTTAGGGTAGTTATTAAACCTATCCCACTCTCTAGATACCCCTTAGCACGTAAAGGAATATTATTTGGGGGTCCAGCCATGGAGAAGAGTTTAGACACTAAGATAATATAAGGAACACACACATTATAAAGAAATCACATTAGTATTCCCTTTTTAAGCTGTTCCTTAAAACACTAGTGCTTAGGAAATCTATTGGAGGCAGAAGCAGTCAAGGGTAGCCTAGGGTTAGGGTTAGGCATAGGGTTAGGCTTAGGGTACGGCTTAGGGTACGGGTTCAGGGAGGGGTTCGTGTACGGCGTAGGGTATGGGTTATGGTTAGGGTTTGGGTTAGTGTTAGGGTTAGGGCTCGGTTTAGGGTACGGTTTAGGATTAGGGTACGTGTTAGGGTTAGGGTAGTATTTAGCGTTAGGGTACGTGTTAGGGTTAGGGTAGTTATTAAACCTATCCCACTCTCTAGATACCACTTAGCACATAAAGGAATATTATTTGGGGGTCCAGCCATGGAGAAGCGTTTAGACTCTAGGATAAGATAAGGAACACACCCATTATTAAGAAATCACATTAGGATTCTCTTTTTAAGCTGTTCCTTAAAACACTAGTGCTTAGGAAATCTATTGGAGGCAGAAGCAGTCAAGGGTAGCCTAGGGTTAGGGTTAGGCTTAGGGTTAGTCTTAGGGTACGGCTTAGGTTACGGGTTCGGGGAGGGCTTCGGGTACGGCGTAGGGTATGGGTTAGGGTTAGGGTTAGGCTTAGTGTTAGGGTTAGGGCTCGGTTTAGGGTACGGTTTAGGATTAGGGTACGTGTTAGGGTTAGGGTAGGGGTTAGGGTTAGGGTACGTGTTAGGGTTAGGGTAGTTATTAAACCTATCCCTCTCTCTAGATACCCCTTAGCATTTAAAGGAGTATTATTTGGGATTCCAGCCATGGAGAAGAGTTTAGACACTAGAATAAGATAAGGAACACACCCATTATAAAAAAATCACATTAGGATTCTCTTTTTAAGCTGTTCCTTAAAACACTATTGCATAGGAAATCTATTGGAGGCAGAAGCAGTCAAGGGAAGCCTAGGGTTAGGGTTAGGCTTAGGGATAGGCTTAGGGTACGGCATAGGGTACGGGTTCGGGGAGGGCTTCGGTTACGGCGTAGGGTATGGCTTAGGGTTAGGGTTAGGTTTAGTGTTAGGGTTAGGGCTCGGTTTAGGGTACGGGTTAGGATTAGGGTACGTGTTAGGGTTAGGGTAGGGGTTAGGGTTAGGGTACGCGTTAGGGTTAGGGTAGTTATTAAACCTATCCACTATCTAGATTCCCCTTAGCACGTAAAGGAATATTATTTGGGGACCAGCCATGGAGAAGAGTTTAGACACTAAGATAACATAAGGAACACACACATTATAAAGAAATCACAATAGGATTCTCTTTTTAAGCTGTGCCTTAAAACACTAGTGCTTAGGAAATCTATTGGAGGCAGAAGCAGTCAAGGGTAGTCTAGGGTTAGGGTTAGGCTTAGGGTTACGCTTAGGGTACGGCTTAGGGTACGGGTTCGGGGAGGGCTTCGGGTACGGCGTAGGGTATGGGTTAGGGTTAGGGTTAGGGTTAGTGTTAGGGTTAGGGCTCGGTTTAGTGTACGGGATAGAATTTGGGTACGTGTTAGGGTTAGGGTAGGGGTTAGGGTTAGGGTACGCGTTAGGGTTAGGGTAGTTATTAAACCTATCCCACTCTCTAGATACCCCTTAGCACGTAAAGGAATATTATTTGGGGGTCTAGACATGGAGAAGAGTTTAGACACTAGGATAAGATAAGGAACACACCCATTATAAAGAAATCACATTAGGATTCTCCTTTTAAGCTGTTCCTTAAAACACTAGTGCTTAGGAAATCTATTGGAGGCAGAAGCAGTCAAGGGTAGCCTAGGGTTAGGGTTAGGTTTAGGGATAGGCTTAGGGTACGGCTTAGGGTACGGGTTCGGGCAGGGCTTCGGGTACGGCGTAGGGTATTGCTTAGGGTTAGGGTTAGGTTTAGTGTTAGGGTTAGGGCTCGGTTTAGGGTACGGGTTAGGATTAGGGTACGTGTTAGGGTTTGGGTAGGGGTTAGGGTTAGGGTACGCGTTAGGGTTAGGGTAGTTATTAAACCTATCCCAGTCTCTAGATACCCCTTAGCACGTAAAGGAATATTATTTGGGGGTCCAGCCATGGAGAAGAGTTTAGACACTTGGATAAGATAAGGAACACACCCATTATAAAGAAATCACATTAGGATTCTCTTTTTAAGCTGTTCCTTAAAACACTAGTGCTTAGGAAATCTATTGGGGGCAGAAGCAGTCAAGGGTAGCCTAGTGTTAGGGTTAGGCTTAGGGTTAGGCTAAGGGTACGGCTTAGGGTACGGGTTCGGGGAGGGCTTCGGGTACGGCGTAGGGTATGGGTTAGTGTTAGGGTTAGGGTTAGTGTTAGGGTTAGGGCTCGGTTTAGAGTACAGTTTACGTTTAGTGTACGTGTTAGGGTTAGGGTAGGGGTTAGGGTTAGGGTACGCGTTAGGGTTTGGGTAGGGGTTAGGGTTAGGGTACGCGTTAGGGTTAGGGTAGTTATTAAACCTATCCCACTCTCTAGATACCCCTTAGCACGTAAAGGAATATTATTTGGGGGTCCAGCCATGGAGAAGAGTTTAGACACTAAGATAATATAAGGAACACACACATTATAAAGAAAGCACATTAGTATTCCCTTTTTAAGCTGTTTCCTTAAAACACTAGTGCTTAGGAAATCTATTGGAGGCAGAAGCAGTCAAGGGTAGCCTAGGGTTAGGGTTAGGCATAGGGTTAGGCTTAGGGTACGGCTTAGGGTACGGGTTCAGGGAGGGGTTCGTGTACGGCGTAGGGTATGGGTTAGGGTTAGGGTTTGGGTTAGTGTTAGGGTTAGGGCTCGGTTTAGGGTACGGTTTAGGATTAGGGTACGTGTTAGGTTTAGGGTAGGGGTTAGCGTTAGGGTACGTGTTAGGGTTAGGGTAGTTATTAAACCTATCCCACTCTCTAGATACCACTTAGCACGTAAAGGAATATTATTTGGGGGTCCAGCCATGGAGAAGCGTTTAGACTCTAGGATAAGATAAGGAACACACCCATTATTAAGAAATCACATTAGGATTCTCTTTTTAAGCTGTTCCTTAAAACACTAGTGCTTAGGAAATCTATTGGAGGCAGAAGCAGTCAAGGGTAGCCTAGGGTTAGGGTTAGGCTTAGGGTTAGTCTTAGGGTACGGCTTAGGTTACGGGTTCGGGGAGGGCTTCGGGCACGGCGTAGGGTATGGGTTAGGGTTAGGGTTAGGCTTAGTGTTAGGGTTAGGGCTCGGTTTAGGGTACGGTTTAGGATTAGGGTACGTGTTAGGGTTAGGGTAGGGGTTAGGGTTAGGGTACGTGTTAGGGTTAGGGTAGTTATTAAACCTATCCCTCTCTCTAGATACCCCTTAGCACGTAAAGGAATATTATTTGGGATTCCAGCCATGGAGAAGAGTTTAGACACTAGAATAAGATAAGGAACACACCCATTATAAAAAAAATCACATTAGGATTCTCTTTTTAAGCTGTTCCTTAAAACACTATTGCATAGGAAATCTATTGGAGGCAGAAGCAGTCAAGGGAAGCCTAGGGTTATGGTTAGGCTTAGGGATAGGCTTAGGGTACGGCATAGGGTACGGGTTCGGGGAGGGCTTCGGTTACGGCGTAGGGTATGGCTTAGGGTTAGGGTTAGGTTTAGTGTTAGGGTTAGGGCTCGGTTTAGGGTACGGGTTAGGATTAGGGTACGTGTTAGGGTTAGGGTAGGGGTTAGGGTTAGGGTACGCGTTAGGGTTAGGGTAGTTATTAAACCTATCCCACTATCTAGATTCCCCTTAGCACGTAAAGGAATATTATTTGGGGGACCAGCCATGGAGAAGAGTTTAGACACTAAGATAACATAAGGAACACACACATTATAAAGAAATCACAATAGGATTCTCTTTTTAAGCTGTGCCTTAAAACACTAGTGCTTAGGAAATCTATTGGAGGCAGAAGCAGTCAAGGGTAGTCTAGGGTTAGGGTTAGGCTTAGGGTTACGCTTAGGGTACGGCTTAGGGTACGGGTTCGGGGAGGGCTTCGGGTACGGCGTAGGGTATGGGTTAGGGTTAGGGTTAGGGTTAGTGTTAGGGTTAGGGCTCGGTTTAGTGTACGGGATAGAATTTGGGTACGTGTTAGGGTTAGGGTAGGGGTTAGGGTTAGGGTACGCGTTAGGGTTAGGGTAGTTATTAAACCTATCCCACTCTCTAGATACCCCTTAGCACGTAAAGGAATATTATTTGGGGGTCTAGACATGGAGAAGAGTTTAGACACTAGGATAAGATAAGGAACACACCCATTATAAAGAAATCACATTAGGATTCTCCTTTTAAGCTGTTCCTTAAAACACTAGTGCTTAGGAAATCTATTGGAGGCAGAAGCAGTCAAGGGTAGCCTAGGGTTAGGGTTAGGTTTAGGGATAGGCTTAGGGTACGGCTTAGGGTACGGGTTCGGGGAGGGCTTCGGGTACGGCGTAGGGTATTGCTTAGGGTTAGGGTTAGGTTTATTGTTAGGGTTACTGCTCGGTTTAGGGTACGGGTTAGGATTAGGGTACGTGTTAGGGTTTGGGTAGGGGTTAGGGTTAGGGTACGCGTTAGGGTTAGGGTAGTTATTAAACCTATCCCAGTCTCTAGATACCCCTTAGCACGTAAAGGAATATTATTTGGGGGTCCAGCCATGGAGAAGAGTTTAGACACTTGGATAAGATAAGGAACACACCCATTATAAAGAAATCACATTAGGATTCTCTTTTTAAGCTGTTCCTTAAAACACTAGTGCTTAGGAAATCTATTGGGGGCAGAAGCAGTCAAGGGTAGCCTAGTGTTAGGGTTAGGCTTAGGGTTAGGCTAAGGGTACGGCTTAGGGTACGGGTTCGGGGAGGGCTTCGGGTACGGCGTAGGGTATGGGTTAGTGTTAGGCTTAGGGTTAGTGTTAGGGTTAGGGCTCGGTTTAGAGTACAGTTTACGTTTAGTGTACGTGTTAGGGTTAGGGTAGGGGTTAGGGTTAGGGTACGCGTTAGGGTTTGGGTAGGGGTTAGGGTTAGGGTACGCGTTAGGGTTAGGGTAGTTATTAAACCTATCCCACTCTCTAGATACCCCTTAGCACGTAAAGGAATATTATTTGGGGGTCCAGCCATGGAGAAGAGTTTAGACACTAAGATAATATAAGGAACACACACATTATAAAGAAAGCACATTAGTATTCCCTTTTTAAGCTGTTCCTTAAAACACTAGTGCTTAGGAAATCTATTGGAGGCAGAAGCAGTCAAGGGTAGCCTAGGGTTAGGGTTAGGCATAGGGTTAGGCTTAGGGTACGGCTTAGGGTACGGGTTCAGGGAGGGGTTCGTGTACGGCGTAGGGTATGGGTTAGGGTTAGGGTATGGGTTAGTGTTAGGGTTAGGGCTCGGTTTAGGGTACGGTTTAGGATTAGGGTACGTGTTAGGTTTAGGGTAGGGGTTAGCGTTAGGGTACGTGTTAGGGTTAGGGTAGTTATTAAACCTATCCCACTCTCTAGATACCACTTAGCACGTAAAGGAATATTATTTGGGGGTCCAGCCATGGAGAAGCGTTTAGACTCTAGGATAAGATAAGGAACACACCCATTATTAAGAAATCACATTAGGATTCTCTTTTTAAGCTGTTCCTTAAAACACTAGTGCTTAGGAAATCTATTGGAGGCAGAAGCATTCAAGGGTAGCCTAGGGTTAGGGTTAGGCTTAGGGTTAGTCTTAGGGTACGGCTTAGGTTACGGGTTCGGGGAGGGCTTCGGGCACGGCGTAGGGTATGGGTTAGGGTTAGGGTTAGGCTTAGTGTTAGGGTTAGGGCTCGGTTTAGGGTACGGTTTAGGATTAGGGTACGTGTTAGGGTTAGGGTAGGGGTTAGGGTTAGGGTACGTGTTAGGGTTAGGGTAGTTATTAAACCTATCCCTCTCTCTAGATACCCCTTAGCACGTAAAGGAATATTATTTGGGATTCCAGCCATGGAGAAGAGTTTAGACACTAGAATAAGATAAGGAACACACCCATTATAAAAAAATCACATTAGGATTCTCTTTTTAAGCTGTTCCTTAAAACACTATTGCATAGGAAATCTATTGGAGGCAGAAGCAGTCAAGGGAAGCCTAGGGTTAGGGTTAGGCTTAGGGATAGGCTTAGGGTACGGCATAGGGTACGGGTTCGGGGAGGGCTTCGGTTACGGCGTAGGGTATGGCTTAGGGTTAGGGTTAGGTTTAGTGTTAGGGTTAGGGCTCGGTTTAGGGTACGGGTTAGGATTAGGGTACGTGTTAGGGTTAGGGTAGGGGTTAGGGTTAGGGTACGCGTTAGGGTTAGGGTAGTTATTAAACCTATCCCACTATCTAGATTCCCCTTAGCACGTAAAGGAATATTATTTGGGGGACCAGCCATGGAGAAGAGTTTAGACACTAAGATAACATAAGGAACACACACATTATAAAGAAATCACAATAGGATTCTCTTTTTAAGCTGTGCCTTAAAACACTAGTGCTTAGGAAATCTATTGGAGGCAGAAGCAGTCAAGGGTAGTCTAGGGTTAGGGTTAGGCTTAGGGTTACGCTTAGGGTACGGCTTAGGGTACGGGTTCGGGGAGGGCTTCGGGTACGGCGTAGGGTATGGGTTAGGGTTAGGGTTAGGGTTAGTGTTAGGGTTAGGGCTCGGTTTAGTGTACGGGATAGAATTTGGGTACGTGTTAGGGTTAGGGTAGGGGTTAGGGTTAGGGTACGCGTTAGGGTTAGGGTAGTTATTAAACCTATCCCACTCTCTAGATACCCCTTAGCACGTAAAGGAATATTATTTGGGGGTCTAGACATGGAGAAGAGTTTAGACACTAGGATAAGATAAGGAACACACCCATTATAAAGAAATCACATTAGGATTCTCCTTTTAAGCTGTTCCTTAAAACACTAGTGCTTAGGAAATCTATTGGAGGCAGAAGCAGTCAAGGGTAGCCTAGGGTTAGGGTTAGGTTTAGGGATAGGCTTAGGGTACGGCTTAGGGTACGGGTTCGGGGAGGGCTTCGGGTACGGCGTAGGGTATTGCTTAGGGTTAGGGTTAGGTTTAGTGTTAGGGTTAGGGCTCGGTTTAGGGTACGGGTTAGGATTAGGGTACGTGTTAGGGTTTGGGTAGGGGTTAGGTTTAGGGTACGCGTTAGGGTTAGGGTAGTTATTAAACCTATCCCAGTCTCTAGATACCCCTTAGCACGTAAAGGAATATTATTTGGGGGTCCAGCCATGGAGAAGAGTTTAGACACTTGGATAAGATAAGGAACACACCCATTATAAAGAAATCACATTAGGATTCTCTTTTTAAGCTGTTCCTTAAAACACTAGTGCTTAGGAAATCTATTGGGGGCAGAAGCAGTCAAGGGTAGCCTAGTGTTAGGGTTAGGCTTAGGGTTAGGCTAAGGGTACGGCTTAGGGTACGGGTTCGGGGAGGGCTTCGGGTACGGCGTACGGTATGGGTTAGTGTTAGGGTTAGGGATAGTGTTAGGGTTAGGGCTCGGTTTAGAGTACAGTTTACGTTTAGTGTACGTGTTAGGGTTAGGGTAGGGGTTAGGGTTAGGGTACGCGTTAGGGTTTGGGTAGGGGTTAGGGTTAGGGTACGCGTTAGGGTTAGGGTAGTTATTAAACCTATCCCACTCTCTAGATACCCCTTAGCACGTAAAGGAATATTATTTGGGGGTCCAGCCATGGAGAAGAGTTTAGACACTAAGATAATATAAGGAACACACACATTATAAAGAAAGCACATTAGTATTCCCTTTTTAAGCTGTTCCTTAAAACACTAGTGCTTAGGAAATCTATTGGGGGCAGAAGCAGTCAAGGGTAGCCTAGGGTTAGGGTTAGGCATAGGGTTAGGCTTAGGGTACGGCTTAGGGTACGGGTTCAGGGAGGGGTTCGTGTACGGCGTAGGGTATGGGTTAGGGTTAGGGTTTGGGTTAGTGTTAGGGTTAGGGCTCGGTTTAGGGTACGGTTTAGGATTAGGGTACGTGTTAGGGTTAGGGTAGGGGTTAGCGTTAGGGTACGTGTTAGGGTTAGGGTAGTTATTAAACCTATCCCACTCTCTAGATACCACTTAGCACGTAAAGGAATATTATTTGGGGGTCCAGCCATGGAGAAGCGTTTAGACTCTAGGATAAGATAAGGAACACACCCATTATTAAGAAATCACATTAGGATTCTCTTTTTAAGCTGTTCCTTAAAACACTAGTGCTTAGGAAATCTATTGGAGGCAGAAGCAGTCAAGGGTAGCCTAGGGTTAGGGTTAGGCTTAGGGTTAGTCTTAGGGTACGGCTTAGGTTACGGGTTCGGGGAGGGCTTCGGGCACGGCGTAGGGTATGGGTTAGGGTTAGGGTTAGGCTTAGTGTTAGGGTTAGGGCTCGGTTTAGGGTACGGTTTAGGATTAGGGTACGTGTTAGGGTTAGGGTAGGGGTTAGGGTTAGGGTACGTGTTAGGGTTAGGGTAGTTATTAAACCTATCCCTCTCTCTAGATACCCCTTAGCACGTAAAGGAATATTATTTGGGATTCCAGCCATGGAGAAGAGTTTAGACACTAGAATAAGATAAGGAACACACCCATTATAAAAAAATCACATTAGGATTCTCTTTTTAAGCTGTTCCTTAAAACACTATTGCATAGGAAATCTATTGGAGGCAGAAGCAGTCAAGGGAAGCCTAGGGTTAGGGTTAGGCTTAGGGATAGGCTTAGGGTACGGCATAGGGTACGGGTTCGGGGAGGGCTTCGGTTACGGCGTAGGGTATGGCTTAGGGTTAGGGTTAGGTTTAGTGTTAGGGTTAGGGCTCGGTTTAGGGTACGGGTTAGGATTAGGGTACGTGTTAGGGTTAGGGTAGGGGTTAGGGTTAGGGTACGCGTTAGGGTTAGGGTAGTTATTAAACCTATCCCACTATCTAGATTCCCCTTAGCACGTAAAGGAATATTATTTGGGGGACCAGCCATGGAGAAGAGTTTAGACACTAAGATAACATAAGGAACACACACATTATAAAGAAATCACAATAGGATTCTCTTTTTAAGCTGTGCCTTAAAACACTAGTGCTTAGGAAATCTATTGGAGGCAGAAGCAGTCAAGGGTAGTCTAGGGTTAGGGTTAGGCTTAGGGTTACGCTTAGGGTACGGCTTAGGGTACGGGTTCGGGGAGGGCTTCGGGTACGGCGTAGGGTATGGGTTAGGGTTAGGGTTAGGGTTAGTGTTAGGGTTAGGGCTCGGTTTAGTGTACGGGATAGAATTTGGGTACGTGTTAGGGTTAGGGTAGGGGTTAGGGTTAGGGTACGCGTTAGGGTTAGGGTAGTTATTAAACCTATCCCACTCTCTAGATACCCCTTAGCACGTAAAGGAATATTATTTGGGGGTCTAGACATGGAGAAGAGTTTAGACACTAGGATAAGATAAGGAACACACCCATTATAAAGAAATCACATTAGGATTCTCCTTTTAAGCTGTTCCTTAAAACACTAGTGCTTAGGAAATCTATTGGAGGCAGAAGCAGTCAAGGGTAGCCTAGGGTTAGGGTTAGGTTTAGGGATAGGCTTAGGGTACGGCTTAGGGTACGGGTTCGGGGAGGGCTTCGGGTACGGCGTAGGGTATTGCTTAGGGTTAGGGTTAGGTTTAGTGTTAGGGTTAGGGCTCGGTTTAGGGTACGGGTTAGGATTAGGGTACGTGTTAGGGTTTGGGTAGGGGTTAGGTTTAGGGTACGCGTTAGGGTTAGGGTAGTTATTAAACCTATCCCAGTCTCTAGATACCCCTTAGCACGTAAAGGAATATTATTTGGGGGTCCAGCCATGGAGAAGAGTTTAGACACTTGGATAAGATAAGGAACACACCCATTATAAAGAAATCACATTAGGATTCTCTTTTTAAGCTGTTCCTTAAAACACTAGTGCTTAGGAAATCTATTGGGGGCAGAAGCAGTCAAGGGTAGCCTAGTGTTAGGGTTAGGCTTAGGGTTAGGCTAAGGGTACGGCTTAGGGTACGGGTTCGGGGAGGGCTTCGGGTACGGCGTACGGTATGGGTTAGTGTTAGGGTTAGGGATAGTGTTAGGGTTAGGGCTCGGTTTAGAGTACAGTTTACGTTTAGTGTACGTGTTAGGGTTAGGGTAGGGGTTAGGGTTAGGGTACGCGTTAGGGTTTGGGTAGGGGTTAGGGTTAGGGTACGCGTTAGGGTTAGGGTAGTTATTAAACCTATCCCACTCTCTAGATACCCCTTAGCACGTAAAGGAATATTATTTGGGGGTCCAGCCATGGAGAAGAGTTTAGACACTAAGATAATATAAGGAACACACACATTATAAAGAAAGCACATTAGTATTCCCTTTTTAAGCTGTTCCTTAAAACACTAGTGCTTAGGAAATCTATTGGGGGCAGAAGCAGTCAAGGGTAGCCTAGGGTTAGGGTTAGGCATAGGGTTAGGCTTAGGGTACGGCTTAGGGTACGGGTTCAGGGAGGGGTTCGTGTACGGCGTAGGGTATGGGTTAGGGTTAGGGTTTGGGTTAGTGTTAGGGTTAGGGCTCGGTTTAGGGTACGGTTTAGGATTAGGGTACGTGTTAGGGTTAGGGTAGGGGTTAGCGTTAGGGTACGTGTTAGGGTTAGGGTAGTTATTAAACCTATCCCACTCTCTAGATACCACTTAGCACGTAAAGGAATATTATTTGGGGGTCCAGCCATGGAGAAGCGTTTAGACTCTAGGATAAGATAAGGAACACACCCATTATTAAGAAATCACATTAGGATTCTCTTTTTAAGCTGTTCCTTAAAACACTAGTGCTTAGGAAATCTATTGGAGGCAGAAGCAGTCAAGGGTAGCCTAGGGTTAGGGTTAGGCTTAGGGTTAGTCTTAGGGTACGGCTTAGGTTACGGGTTCGGGGAGGGCTTCGGGTACGGCGTAGGGTATGGGTTAGGGTTAGGGTTAGGCTTAGTGTTAGGGTTAGGGCTCGGTTTAGGGTACGGTTTAGGATTAGGGTACGTGTTAGGGTTAGGGTAGGGGTTAGGGTTAGGGTACGCGTTAGGGTTAGGGTAGTTATTAAACCTATCCCTCTCTCTAGATACCCCTTAGCACGTAAAGGAATATTATTTGGGATTCCAGCCATGGAGAAGAGTTTAGACACTAGAATAAGATAAGGAACACACCCATTATAAAAAAATCACATTAGGATTCTCTTTTTAAGCTGTTCCTTAAAACACTATTGCATAGGAAATCTATTGGAGGCAGAAGCAGTCAAGGGAAGCCTAGGGTTAGGGTTAGGCTTAGGGATAGGCTTAGGGTACGGCATAGGGTACGGGTTCGGGGAGGGCTTCGGTTACGGCGTAGGGTATGGCTTAGGGTTAGGGTTAGGTTTAGTGTTAGGGTTAGGGCTCGGTTTAGGGTACGGGTTAGGATTAGGGTACGTGTTAGGGTTAGGGTAGGGGTTAGGGTTAGGGTACGCGTTAGGGTTAGGGTAGTTATTAAACCTATCCCACTATCTAGATTCCCCTTAGCACGTAAAGGAATATTATTTGGGGGACCAGCCATGGAGAAGAGTTTAGACACTAAGATAACATAAGGAACACACACATTATAAAGAAATCACAATAGGATTCTCTTTTTAAGCTGTGCCTTAAAACACTAGTGCTTAGGAAATCTATTGGAGGCAGAAGCAGTCAAGGGTAATCTAGGGTTAGGGTTAGGCTTAGGGTTATGCTTAGGGTACGGCTTAGGGTACGGGTTCGGGGAGGGCTTCGGGTACGGCGTAGGGTATGGGTTAGGGTTAGGGTTAGGGTTAGTGTTAGGGTTAGGGCTCGGTTTAGTGTACGGGATAGAATTTGGGTACGTGTTAGGGTTAGGGTAGGGGTTAGGGTTAGGGTACGCGTTAGGGTTAGGGTAGTTATTAAATCTATCCCACTCTCTAGATACCCCTTAGCACGTAAAGGAATATTATTTGGGGGTCTAGACATGGAGAAGAGTTTAGACACTAGGATAAGATAAGGAACACACCCATTATAAAGAAATCACATTAGGATTCTCCTTTTAAGCTGTTCCTTAAAACACTAGTGCTTAGGAAATCTATTGGGGGCAGAAGCAGTCAAGGGTAGCCTAGGGTTAGGGTTAGGTTTAGGGATAGGCTTAGGGTACGGCTTAGGGTACGGGTTCGGGGAGGGCTTCGGGTACGGCGTAGGGTATTGCTTAGGGTTAGGGTTAGGTTTAGTGTTAGGGTTAGGGCTCGGTTTAGGGTACGGGTTAGGATTAGGGTACGTGTTAGGGTTTGGGTAGGGGTTAGAGTTAGGGTACGCGTTAGGGTTAGGGTAGTTATTAAACCTATCCCAGTCTCTAGATACCCCTTAGCACGTAAAGGAATATTATTTGGGGGTCCAGCCATGGAGAAGAGTTTAGACACTTGGATAAGATAAGGAACACACCCATTATAAAGAAATCACATTAGGATTCTCTTTTTAAGCTGTTCCTTAAAACACTAGTGCTTAGGAAATCTATTGGGGGCAGAAGCAGTCAAGGGTAGCCTAGTGTTAGGGTTAGGCTTAGGGTTAGGCTAAGGGTACGGCTTAGGGTACGGGTTCGGGGAGGGCTTCGGGTACGGCGTACGGTATGGGTTAGTGTTAGGGTTAGGGATAGTGTTAGGGTTAGGGCTCGGTTTAGAGTACAGTTTACGTTTAGTGTACGTGTTAGGGTTAGGGTAGGGGTTAGGGTTAGGGTACGCGTTAGGGTTTGGGTAGGGGTTAGGGTTAGGGTACGCGTTAGGGTTAGGGTAGTTATTAAACCTATCCCACTCTCTAGATACCCCTTAGCACGTAAAGGAATATTATTTGGGGGTCCAGCCATGGAGAAGAGTTTAGACACTAAGATAATATAAGGAACACACACATTATAAAGAAAGCACATTAGTATTCCCTTTTTAAGCTGTTCCTTAAAACACTAGTGCTTAGGAAATCTATTGGGGGCAGAAGCAGTCAAGGGTAGCCTAGGGTTAGGGTTAGGCATAGGGTTAGGCTTAGGGTACGGCTTAGGGTACGGGTTCAGGGAGGGGTTCGTGTACGGCGTAGGGTATGGGTTAGGGTTAGGGTTTGGGTTAGTGTTAGGGTTAGGGCTCGGTTTAGGGTACGGTTTAGGATTAGGGTACGTGTTAGGGTTAGGGTAGGGGTTAGCGTTAGGGTACGTGTTAGGGTTAGGGTAGTTATTAAACCTATCCCACTCTCTAGATACCACTTAGCACGTAAAGGAATATTATTTGGGGGTCCAGCCATGGAGAAGCGTTTAGACTCTAGGATAAGATAAGGAACACACCCATTATTAAGAAATCACATTAGGATTCTCTTTTTAAGCTGTTCCTTAAAACACTAGTGCTTAGGAAATCTATTGGAGGCAGAAGCAGTCAAGGGTAGCCTAGGGTTAGGGTTAGGCTTAGGGTTAGTCTTAGGGTACGGCTTAGGTTACGGGTTCGGGGAGGGCTTCGGGTACGGCGTAGGGTATGGGTTAGGGTTAGGGTTAGGCTTAGTGTTAGGGTTAGGGCTCGGTTTAGGGTACGGTTTAGGATTAGGGTACGTGTTAGGGTTAGGGTAGGGGTTAGGGTTAGGGTACGCGTTAGGGTTAGGGTAGTTATTAAACCTATCCCTCTCTCTAGATACCCCTTAGCACGTAAAGGAATATTATTTGGGATTCCAGCCATGGAGAAGAGTTTAGACACTAGAATAAGATAAGGAACACACCCATTATAAAAAAATCACATTAGGATTCTCTTTTTAAGCTGTTCCTTAAAACACTATTGCATAGGAAATCTATTGGAGGCAGAAGCAGTCAAGGGAAGCCTAGGGTTAGGGTTAGGCTTAGGGATAGGCTTAGGGTACGGCATAGGGTACGGGTTCGGGGAGGGCTTCGGTTACGGCGTAGGGTATGGCTTAGGGTTAGGGTTAGGTTTAGTGTTAGGGTTAGGGCTCGGTTTAGGGTACGGGTTAGGATTAGGGTACGTGTTAGGGTTAGGGTAGGGGTTAGGGTTAGGGTACGCGTTAGGGTTAGGGTAGTTATTAAACCTATCCCACTATCTAGATTCCCCTTAGCACGTAAAGGAATATTATTTGGGGGACCAGCCATGGAGAAGAGTTTAGACACTAAGATAACATAAGGAACACACACATTATAAAGAAATCACAATAGGATTCTCTTTTTAAGCTGTGCCTTAAAACACTAGTGCTTAGGAAATCTATTGGAGGCAGAAGCAGTCAAGGGTAATCTAGGGTTAGGGTTAGGCTTAGGGTTATGCTTAGGGTACGGCTTAGGGTACGGGTTCGGGGAGGGCTTCGGGTACGGCGTAGGGTATGGGTTAGGGTTAGGGTTAGGGTTAGTGTTAGGGTTAGGGCTCGGTTTAGTGTACGGGATAGAATTTGGGTACGTGTTAGGGTTAGGGTAGGGGTTAGGGTTAGGGTACGCGTTAGGGTTAGGGTAGTTATTAAATCTATCCCACTCTCTAGATACCCCTTAGCACGTAAAGGAATATTATTTGGGGGTCTAGACATGGAGAAGAGTTTAGACACTAGGATAAGATAAGGAACACACCCATTATAAAGAAATCACATTAGGATTCTCCTTTTAAGCTGTTCCTTAAAACACTAGTGCTTAGGAAATCTATTGGGGGCAGAAGCAGTCAAGGGTAGCCTAGGGTTAGGGTTAGGTTTAGGGATAGGCTTAGGGTACGGCTTAGGGTACGGGTTCGGGGAGGGCTTCGGGTACGGCGTAGGGTATTGCTTAGGGTTAGGGTTAGGTTTAGTGTTAGGGTTAGGGCTCGGTTTAGGGTACGGGTTAGGATTAGGGTACGTGTTAGGGTTTGGGTAGGGGTTAGGGTTAGGGTACGCGTTAGGGTTAGGGTAGTTATTAAACCTATCCCAGTCTCTAGATACCCCTTAGCACGTAAAGGAATATTATTTGGGGGTCCAGCCATGGAGAAGAGTTTAGACACTTGGATAAGATAAGGAACACACCCATTATAAAGAAATCACATTAGGATTCTCTTTTTAAGCTGTTCCTTAAAACACTAGTGCTTAGGAAATCTATTGGGGGCAGAAGCAGTCAAGGGTAGCCTAGTGTTAGGATTAGGCTTAGGGTTAGGCTAAGGGTACGGCTTAGGGTACGGGTTCGGGGAGGGCTTCGGGTACGGCGTAGGGTATGGTTTAGTGTTAGGGTTAGGGTTAGTGTTAGGGTTAGGGCTCGGTTTAGAGTACAGTTTACATTTAGTGTACGTGTTAGGGTTAGGGTAGGGGTTAGGGTTAGGGTACGCGTTAGGGTTAGGGTAGTTATTAAACCTATCCCACTCTCTAGATACCCCTTAGCACGTAAAGGAATATTATTTGGGGGTCCAGCCATGGAGAAGAGTTTAGACACTAAGATAATATAAGGAACACACACATTATAAAGAAATCACATTAGTATTCCCTTTTTAAGCTGTTCCTTAAAACACTAGTGCTTAGGAAATCTATTGGAGGCAGAAGCAGTCAAGGGTAGCCTAGGGTTAGGGTTAGGCATAGGGTTAGGCTTAGGGTACGGCTTAGGGTACGGGTTCAGGGAGGGGTTTGTGTACGGCGTAGGGTATGGGTTAGGGTTAGGGTTTGGATTAGTGTTAGGGTTAGGGCTCGGTTTAGGGAACGGTTTAGGATTAGGGTACGTGTTAGGGTTAGGGTAGGGGTTAGCGTTAGGGTACGTGTTAGGGTTAGGGTAGTTATTAAACCTATCCCACTCTCTAGATACCACTTAGCACGTAAAGGAATATTATTTGGGGGTCCAGCCATGGAGAAGCGTTTAGACTCTAGGATAAGATAAGGAACACACCCATTATTAAGAAATCACATTAGGATTCTCTTTTTAAGCTGTTCCTTAAAACACTAGTGCTTAGGAAATCTATTGGAGGCAGAAGCAGTCAAGGGTAGCCTAGGGTTAGGGTTAGGCTTAGGGTTGGTCTTAGGGTACGGCTTAGGTTACGGGTTCGGGGAGGGCTTCGGGTACGGCGTAGGTTATGGGTTAGGGTTAGGGTTAGGCTTAGTGTTAGGGTTACGGCTCGGTTTAGGGTACGGTTTAGGATTAGGGTACGTGTTAGGGTTAGGGTAGGGGTTAGGGTTAGGGTACGTGTTAGGGTTAGGGTAGTTATTAAACCTATCCCTCTCTCTAGATACCCCTTAGCACGTAAAGGAATATTATTTGGGATTCCAGCCATGGAGAAGAGTTTAGACACTAGAATAAGATAAGGAACACACCCATTATAAAAAAATCACATTAGGATTCTCTTTTTAAGCTGTTCCTTAAAACACTATTGCATAGGAAATCTATTGGAGGCAGAAGCAGTCAAGGGAAGCCTAGGGTTAGGGTTAGGCTTAGGGATAGGCTTAGGGTACGGCATAGGGTACGGGTTCGGGGAGGGCTTCGGTTACGGCGTAGGGTATGGCTTAGGGTTAGGGTTAGGTTTAGTGTTAGGGTTAGGGCTCGGTTTAGGGTACGGGTTAGGATTAGGGTACGTGTTAGGGTTAGGGTAGGGGTTAGGGTTAGGGTACGCGTTAGGGTTAGGGTAGTTATTAAACCTATCCCACTATCTAGATTCCCCTTAGCACGTAAAGGAATATTATTTGGGGGACCAGCCATGGAGAAGAGTTTAGACACTAAGATAACATAAGGAACACACACATTATAAAGAAATCACAATAGGATTCTCTTTTTAAGCTGTGCCTTAAAACACTAGTGCTTAGGAAATCTATTGGAGGCAGAAGCAGTCAAGGGTAGTCTAGGGTTAGGGTTAGGCTTAGGGTTATGCTTAGGGTACGGCTTAGGGTACGGGTTCGGGGAGGGCTTCGGGTACGGCGTAGGTTATGGGTTAGGGTTAGGGTTAGGGTTAGTGTTAGGGTTAGGGCTCGGTTTAGTGTACGGGATAGAATTTGGGTACGTGTTAGGGTTAGGGTAGGGGTTAGGGTTAGGGTACGCGTTAGGGTTAGGGTAGTTATTAAACCTATCCCACTCTCTAGATACCCCTTAGCACGTAAAGGAATATTATTTGGGGGTCTAGACATGGAGAAGAGTTTAGACACTAGGATAAGATAAGGAACACACCCATTATAAAGAAATCACATTAGGATTCTCCTTTTAAGCTGTTCCTTAAAACACTAGTGCTTAGGAAATCTATTGGAGGCAGAAGCAGTCAAGGGTAGCCTAGGGTTAGGGTTAGGTTTAGGGATAGGCTTAGGGTACGGCTTAGGGTACGGGTTCGGGGAGGGCTTCGGGTACGGCGTAGGGTATTGCTTAGGGTTAGGGTTAGGTTTAGTGTTAGGGTTAGGGCTCGGTTTAGGGTACGGGTTAGGATTAGGGTACGTGTTAGGGTTTGGGTAGGGGTTAGGGTTAGGGTACGCGTTAGGGTTAGGGTAGTTATTAAACCTATCCCAGTCTCTAGATACCCCTTAGCACGTAAAGGAATATTATTTGGGGGTCCAGCCATGGAGAAGAGTTTAGACACTTGGATAAGATAAGGAACACACCCATTATAAAGAAATCACATTAGGATTCTCTTTTTAAGCTGTTGCTTAAAACACTAGTGCTTAGGAAATCTATTGGGGGCAGAAGCAGTCAAGGGTAGCCTAGTGTTAGGGTTAGGCTTAGGGTTTGGCTAAGGGTACGGCTTAGGGTACGGGTTCGGGGAGGGCTTCGGGTACGGCGTAGGGTATGGGTTAGTGTTAGGGTTAGGGTTAGTGTTAGGGTTAGGGCTCGGTTTAGAGTACAATTTACATTTAGTGTACGTGTTAGGGTTAGGGTAGGGGTTAGGGTTAGGGTACGCGTTAGGGTTAGGGTAGTTATTAAACCTATCCCACTCTCTAGATACCCCTTAGCACGTAAAGGAATATTATTTGGGGGTCCAGCCATGGAGAAGAGTTTAGACACTAAGATAATATAAGGAACACACACATTATAAAGAAATCACATTAGTATTCCCTTTTTAAGCTGTTCCTTAAAACACTAGGGCTTAGGAAATCTATTGGAGGCAGAAGCAGTCAAGGGTAGCCTAGGGTTAGGGTTAGGCATAGGGTTAGGCTTAGGGTACGGCTTAGGGTACGGGTTCAGGGAGGGGTTCGTGTACGGCGTAGGGTATGGGTTAGGGTTAGGGTTTGGGTTAGTGTTAGGGTTAGGGCTCGGTTTAGGGTACGGTTTAGGATTAGGGTACGTGTTAGGGTTAGGGTAGGGGTTAGCGTTAGGGTACGTGTTACGATTAGGGTAGTTATTAAACCTATCCCACTCTCTAGATACCACTTAGCACGTAAAGTAATATTATTTGGGGGTCCAGCCATGGAGAAGCGTTTAGACTCTAGGATAAGATAAGGAACACACCCATTATTAAGAAATCACATTAGGATTCTCTTTTTAAGCTGTTCCTTAAAACACTAGTGCTTAGGAAATCTATTGGAGGCAGAAGCAGTCAAGGGTAGCCTAGGGTTAGGGTTAGGCTTAGGGTTGGTCTTAGGGTACGGCTTAGGTTACGGGTTCGGGGAGGGCTTCGGGTACGGCGTAGGGTATGGGTTAGGGTTAGGGTTAGGCTTAGTGTTAGGGTTAGGGCTCGGTTTAGGGTACGGTTTAGGATTAGGGTACGTGTTAGGGTTAGGGTAGGGGTTAGGGTTAGGGTACGTGTTAGGGTTAGGGTAGTTATTAAACCTATCCCTCTCTCTAGATACCCCTTAGCACGTAAAGGAATATTATTTGGGATTCCAGCCATGGAGAAGAGTTTAGACACTAGAATAAGATAAGGAACACACCCATTATAAAAAAATCACATTAGGATTCTCTTTTTAAGCTGTTCCTTAAAACACTATTGCATAGGAAATCTATTGGAGACAGAAGCAGTCAAGGGAAGCCTAGGGTTAGGGTTAGGCTTAGGGATAGGCTTAGGGTACGGCATAGGGTACGGGTTCGGGGAGGGCTTCGGTTACGGCGTAGGGTATGGCTTAGGGTTAGGGTTAGGTTTAGTGTTAGGGTTAGGGCTCGGTTTAGGGTACGGGTTAGGATTAGGGTACGTGTTAGGGTTAGGGTAGGGGTTAGGGTTAGGGTACGCGTTAGGGTTAGGGTAGTTATTAAACCTATCCCACTATCTAGATTCCCCTTAGCACGTAAAGGAATATTATTTGGGGGACCAGCCATGGAGAAGAGTTTAGACACTAAGATAACATAAGGAACACACACATTATAAAGAAATCACAATAGGATTCTCTTTTTAAGCTGTGCCTTAAAACACTAGTGCTTAGGAAATCTATTCGAGGCAGAAGCAGTCAAGGGTAGTCTAGGGTTAGGGTTAGGCTTAGGGTTATGCTTAGGGTACGGCTTAGGGTACGGGTTCGGGGAGGGCTTCGGGTACGGCGTAGGGTATGGGTTAGGGTTAGGGTTAGGGTTAGTGTTAGGGTTAGGGCTCGGTTTATTGTACGGGATAGAATTTGGGTACGTGTTAGGGTTAGGGTAGGGGTTAGGGTTAGGGTACGCGTTAGGGTTAGGGTAGTTATTAAACCTATCCCACTCTCTAGATACCCCTTAGCACGTAAAGGAATATTATTTGGGGGTCTAGACATGGAGAAGAGTTTAGACACTAGGATAAGATAAGGAACACACCCATTATAAAGAAATCACATTAGGATTCTCCTTTTAAGCTGTTCCTTAAAACACTAGTGCTTAGGAAATCTATTGGAGGCAGAAGCAGTCAAGGGTAGCCTAGGGTTAGGGTTAGGTTTAGGGATAGGCTTAGGGTACGGCTTAGGGTACGGGTTCGGGGAGGGCTTCGGGTACGGCGTAGGGTATTGCTTAGGGTTAGGGTTAGGTTTAGTGTTAGGGTTAGGGCTCGGTTTAGGGTACGGGTTAGGATTAGGGTACGTGTTAGGGTTTGGGTAGGGGTTAGGGTTAGGGTACGCGTTAGGGTTAGGGTAGTTATTAAACCTATCCCAGTCTCTAGATACCCCTTAGCACGTAAAGGAATATTATTTGGGGGTCCAGCCATGGAGAAGAGTTTAGACACTTGGATAAGATAAGGAACACACCCATTATAAAGAAATCACATTAGGATTCTCTTTTTAAGCTGTTCCTTAAAACACTAGTGCTTAGGAAATCTATTGGGGGCAGAAGCAGTCAAGGGTAGCCTAGTGTTAGGGTTAGGCTTAGGGTTTGGCTAAGGGTACGGCTTAGGGTACGGGTTCGGGGAGGGCTTCGGGTACGGCGTAGGGTATGGGTTAGTGTTAGGGTTAGGGTTAGTGTTAGGGTTAGGGCTCGGTTTAGAGTACAGTTTACATTTAGTGTACGTGTTAGGGTTAGGGTAGGGGTTAGGGTTAGGGTACGCGTTAGGGTTAGGGTAGTTATTAAACCTATCCCACTCTCTAGATACCCCTTAGCACGTAAAGGAATATTATTTGGGGGTCCAGCCATGGAGAAGAGTTTAGACACTAAGATAATATAAGGAACACACACATTATAAAGAAATCACATTAGTATTCCCTTTTTAAGCTGTTCCTTAAAACACTAGTGCTTAGGAAATCTATTGGAGGCAGAAGCAGTCAAGGGTAGCCTAGGGTTAGGGTTAGGCATAGGGTTAGGCTTAGGGTACGGCTTAGGGTACGGGTTCAGGGAGGGGTTCGTGTACGGCGTAGGGTATGGGTTAGGGTTAGGGTTTGGGTTAGTGTTAGGGTTAGGGCTCGGTTTAGGGTACGGTTTAGGATTAGGGTACGTGTTAGGGTTAGGGTAGGGGTTAGCGTTAGGGTACGTGTTAGGATTAGGGTAGTTATTAAACCTATCCCACTCTCTAGATACCCCTTAGCACGTAAAGTAATATTATTTGGGGATCCAGCCATGGAGAAGCGTTTAGACTCTAGGATAAGATAAGGAACACACCCATTATTAAGAAATCACATTAGGATTCTCTTTTTAAGCTGTTCCTTAAAACACTAGTGCTTAGGAAATCTATTGGAGGCAGAAGCAGTCAAGGGTAGCCTAGGGTTAGGGTTAGGCTTAGGGTTGGTCTTAGGGTACGGCTTAGGTTACGGGTTCGGGGAGGGCTTCGGGTACGGCGTAGGGTATGGGTTAGGGTTAGGGTTAGGCTTAGTGTTAGGGTTAGGGCTCGGTTTAGGGTACGGTTTAGGATTAGGGTACGTGTTAGGGTTAGGGTAGGGGTTAGGGTTAGGGTACTTGTTAGGGTTAGGGTAGTTATTAAACCTATCCCTCTCTCTAGATACCCCTTAGCACGTAAAGGAATATTATTTGGGATTCCAGCCATGGAGAAGAGTTTAGACACTAGAATAAGATAAGGAACACACCCATTATAAAAAAAATCACATTAGGATTCTCTTTTTAAGCTGTTCCTTAAAACACTATTGCATAGGAAATCTATTGGAGGCAGAAGCAGTCAAGGGAAGCCTAGGGTTAGGGTTAGGCTTAGGGATAGGCTTAGGGTACGGCATAGGGTACGGGTTCGGGGAGGGCTTCGGTTACGGCGTAGGGTATGGCTTAGGGTTAGGGTTAGGTTTAGTGTTAGGGTTAGGGCACGGTTTAGGGTACGGGTTAGGATTAGGGTACGTGTTAGGGTTAGGGTAGGGGTTAGGGTTAGGGTACGCGTTAGGGTTAGGGTAGTTATTAAACCTATCCCACTATCTAGATTCCCCTTAGCACGTAAAGGAATATTATTTGGGGGACCAGCCATGGAGAAGAGTTTAGACACTAAGATAACATAAGGAACACACACATTATAAAGAAATCACAATAGGATTCTCTTTTTAAGCTGTGCCTTAAAACACTAGTGCTTAGGAAATCTATTGGAGGCAGAAGCAGTCAAGGGTAGTCTAGGGTTAGGGTTAGGCTTAGGGTTATGCTTAGGGTACGGCTTAGGGTACGGGTTCGGGGAGGGCTTCGGGTACGGCGTAGGGTATGGGTTAGGGTTAGGGTTAGGGTTAGTGTTAGGGTTAGGGCTCGGTTTAGTGTACGGGATAGAATTTGGGTACGTGTTAGGGTTAGGGTAGGGGTTAGGGTTAGGGTACGCGTTAGGGTTAGGGTAGTTATTAAACCTATCCCACTCTCTAGATACCCCTTAGCACGTAAAGGAATATTATTTGGGGGTCTAGACATGGAGAAGAGTTTAGACACTAGGATAAGATAAGGAACACACCCATTAAAAAGAAATCACATTAGGATTCTCCTTTTAAGCTGTTCCTTAAAACACTAGTGCTTAGGAAATCTATTGGAGGCAGAAGCAGTCAAGGGTAGCCTAGGGTTAGGGTTAGGTTTAGGGATAGGCTTAGGGTACGGCTTAGGGTACGGGTTCGGGGAGGGCTTCGGGTACGGCGTAGGGTATTGCTTAGGGTTAGGGTTAGGTTTAGTGTTAGGGTTAGGGCTCGGTTTAGGGTACGGGTTAGGATTAGGATACGTGTTAGGGTTTGGGTAGGGGTTAGGGTTAGGGTACGCGTTAGGGTTAGGGTAGTTATTAAACCTATCCCAGTCTCTAGATACCCCTTAGCACGTAAAGGAATATTATTTGGGGGTCCAGCCATGGAGAAGAGTTTAGACACTTGGATAAGATAAGGAACACACCCATTATAAAGAAATCACATTAGGATTCTCTTTTTAAGCTGTTCCTTAAAACACTAGTGCTTAGGAAATCTATTGGGGGCAGAAGCAGTCAAGGGTAGCCTAGTGTTAGGGTTAGGCTTAGGGATAGGCTAAGGGTACGGCTTAGGGTACGGGTTCGGGGAGGGCTTCGGGTACGGCGTAGGGTATGGGTTAGTGTTAGGGTTAGGGTTAGTGTTAGGGTTAGGGCTCGGTTTAGAGTACAGTTTACGTTTAGTGTACGTGTTAGGGTTAGGGTAGGGGTTAGGGTTAGGGTACGCGTTAGGGTTAGGGTAGTTATTAAACCTATCCCACTCTCTAGATACCCCTTAGCACGTAAAGGAATATTATTTGGGGGTCCAGCCATGGAGAAGAGTTTAGACACTAAGATAATATAAGGAACACACACATTATAAAGAAATCACATTAGTATTCCCTTTTTAAGCTGTTCCTTAAAACACTAGTGCTTAGGAAATCTATTGGAGGCAGAAGCAGTCAAGGGTAGCCTAGGGTTAGGGTTAGGCATAGGGTTAGGCTTAGGGTACGGCTTAGGGTACGGGTTCAGGGAGGGGTTCGTGTACGGCGTAGGGTATGGGTTAGGGTTAGGGTTTGGGTTAGTGTTAGGGTTAGGGCTCGGTTTAGGGTACGGTTTAGGATTAGGGTACGTGTTAGGGTTAGGGTAGGGGTTAGCGTTAGGGTACGTGTTAGGGTTAGGGTAGTTATTAAACCTATCCCACTCTCTAGATACCACTTAGCACGTAAAGGAATATTATTTGGGGGTCCAGCCATGGAGAAGCGTTTAGACTCTAGGATAAGATAAGGAACACACCCATTATTAAGAAATCACATTAGGATTCTCTTTTTAAGCTGTTCCTTAAAACACTAGTGCTTAGGAAATCTATTGGAGGCAGAAGCAGTCAAGGGTAGCCTAGGGTTAGGGTTAGGCTTAGGGTTAGTCTTAGGGTACGGCTTATGTTACGGGTTCGGGGAGGGCTTCGGGTACGGCGTAGGGTATGGGTTAGGGTTAGGGTTAGGCTTAGTGTTAGGGTTAGGGTTCGGTTTAGGGTACGGTTTAGGATTAGGGTACGTGTTAGGTTTAGGGTAGGGGTTAGGGTTAGGGTACGTGTTAGGGTTAGGGTAGTTATTAAACCTATCCCTCTCTCTAGATACCCCTTAGCACGTAAAGGAATATTATTTGGGATTCCAGCCATGGAGAAGAGTTTAGACACTAGAATAAGATAAGGAACACACCCATTATAAAAAAATCACATTAGGATTCTCTTTTTAAGCTGTTCCTTAAAACACTATTGCATAGGAAATCTATTGGAGGCAGAAGCAGTCAAGGGAAGCCTAGGGTTAGGGTTAGGCTTAGGGATAGGCTTAGGGTACGGCATAGGGTACGGGTTCGGGGAGGGCTTCGGTTACGGCGTAGGGTATGGCTTAGGGTTAGGGTTAGGTTTAGTGATAGGGTTAGGGCTCGGTTTAGGGTACGGGTTAGGATTAGGGTACGTGTTAGGGTTAGGGTAGGGGTTAGGGTTAGGGTACGCGTTAGGGTTAGGGTAGTTATTAAACCTATCCCACTATCTAGATTCCCCTTCGCACGTAAAGGAATATTATTTGGGGGACCAGCCATGGAGAAGAGTTTAGACACTAAGATAACATAAGGAACACACACATTATAAAGAAATCACAATAGGATTCTCTTTTTAAGCTGTGCCTTAAAACACTAGTGCTTAGGAAATCTATTGGAGGCAGAAGCAGTCAAGGGTAGTCTAGGGTTAGGGTTAGGCTTAGGGTTATGCTTAGGGTACGGCTTAGGGTACGGGTTCGGGGAGGGCTTCGGGTACGGCGTAGGGTATGGGTTAGGGTTAGGGTTAGGGTTAGTGTTAGGGTTAGGGCTCGGTTTAGTGTACGGGATAGAATTTGGGTACGTGTTAGGGTTAGGGTAGGGGTTAGGGTTAGGGTACGCGTTAGGTTTAGGGTAGTTATTAAACCTATCCCACTCTCTAGATACCCCTTAGCACGTAAAGGAATATTATTTGGGGGTCTAGACATGGAGAAGAGTTTAGACACTAGGATAAGATAAGGAACACACCCATTATAAAGAAATCACATTAGGATTCTCCTTTTAAGCTGTTCCTTAAAACACTAGTGCTTAGGAAATCTATTGGAGGCAGAAGCAGTCAAGGGTAGCCTAGGGTTAGGGTTAGGTTTAGGGATAGGCTTAGGGTACGGCTTAGGGTACGGGTTCGGGGAGGGCTTCGGGTACGGCGTAGGGTATTGCTTAGGGTTAGGGTTAGGTTTAGTGTTAGGGTTAGGGCTCGGTTTAGGGTACGGGTTAGGATTAGGGTACGTGTTAGGGTTTGAATAGGGGTTAGGGTTAGGGTACGCATTAGGGTTAGGGTAGTTATTAAACCTATCCCAGTCTCTAGATACCCCTTAGCACGTAAAGGAATATTATTTGGGGGTCCAGCCATGGAGAAGAGTTTAGACACTTGGATAAGATAAGGAACACACCCATTATAAAGAAATCACATTAGGATTCTCTTTTTAAGCTGTTCCTTAAAACACTAGTGCTTAGGAAATCTATTGGGGGCAGAAGCAGTCAAGGGTAGCCTAGTGTTAGGGTTAGGCTTAGGGTTAGGCTAAGGGTACGGCTTAGGGTACGGGTTCGGGGAGGGCTTCGGGTACGGCGTAGGGTATGGGTTAGTGTTAGGGTTAGGGTTAGTGTTAGGGTTAGGGCTCGGTTTAGGGTACAGTTTACGTTTAGTGTACGTGTTAGGGTTAGGGTAGGGGTTAGGGTTAGGGTACGCGTTAGGGTTAGGGTAGTTATTAAACCTATCCCACTCTCTAGATACCCCTTAGCACGTAAAGGAATATTATTTGGGGGTCCAGCCATGGAGAAGAGTTTAGACACTAAGATAATATAAGGAACACACACATTATAAAGAAATCACATTAGTATTCCCTTTTTAAGCTGTTCCTTAAAACACTAGTGCTTAGGAAATCTATTGGAGGCAGAAGCAGTCAAGGGTAGCCTAGGGTTAGGGTTAGGCTTAGGGTTAGGCTTAGGGTACGGCTTAGGTTACGGGTTCGGGGCGGGCTTCGGGTACGGCATAGGGTATGGGTTAGGGTTAGGGTTAGGCTTAGTGTTAGGGTTAGGGCTCGGTTTAGGGTACGGTTTAGGATTAGGGTACGTGTTAGGGTTAGGGTAGGGGTTAGGGTTAGGGTACGTGTTAGGGTTAGGGTAGTTATTAAACCTATCCCTCTCTCTAGATACCCCTTAGCACGTAAAGGAATATTATTTGGGATTCCAGCCATGGAGAAGAGTTTAGACACTAGAATAAGATAAGGAACACACCCATTATAAAAAAATCACATTAGGATTCTCTTTTTAAGCTGTTCCTTAAAACACTATTGCATAGGAAATCTATTGGAGGCAGAAGCAGTCAAGGGAAGCCTAGGGTTAGGGTTAGGCTTAGGGTTAGGCTTAGGGTACGGCTTAGGGTACGGGTTCGGGGAGGGCTTCGGGTACGTCGTAGGGTATGGGTTAGGGTTAGGGTTTGGGTTAGTGTTAGGGTGAGGGCTCGGTTTAGGGTACGGTTTAGGATTAGGGTACGTGTTAGGGTTAGGGTAGGGGTTAGCGTTAGGGTACGTGTTAGGGTTAGGGTAGTTATTAAACCTATCCCACTCTCTAGATACCACTTAGCACGTAAAGGAATATTATTTGGGGGTCCAGCCATGGAGAAGCGTTTAGACTCTAGGATAAGATAAGGAACACACCCATTATTAAGAAATCACATTAGGATTCTCTTTTTAAGCTGTTCCTTAAAACACTAGTGCTTAGGAAATCTATTGGAGGCAGAAGCAGTCAAGGGTAGCCTAGGGTTAGGGTTAGGCTTAGGGTTAGGCTTAGGGTACGGATTAGGTTACGGGTTCGGGGAGGGCTTCGGGTACGGCGTAGGGTATGGGTTAGGGTTAGGGTTAGGCTTAGTGTTAGGGTTAGGGCTCGGTTTAGGGTACGGTTTAGGATTAGGGTACGTGTTAGGGTTAGGGTAGGGGTTAGGGTTAGGGTACGCGTTAGGGTTAGGGTAGTTATTAAACCTATCCCACTATCTAGATTCCCCTTAGCACGTAAAGGAATATTATTTGGGGGACCAGCCATGGAGAAGAGTTTAGACACTAAGATAACATAAGGAACACACACATTATAAAGAAATCACAATAGGATTCTCTTTTTAAGCTGTGCCTTAAAACACTAGTGCTTAGGAAATCTATTGGAGGCAGAAGCAGTCAAGGCTAGTCTAGGGTTAGGGTTAGGGTTAGGGTTATGCTTAGGGTACGGCTTAGGGTACGGGTTCGGGGAGGGCATCGGGTACGGCGTAGGGTATGGGTTAGGGTTAGGGTTAGGGTTAGTGTTAGGGTTAGGGCTCGGTTTAGTGTACGGGATAGAATTTGGGTACGTGTTAGGGTTAGGGTAGGGGTTAGGGTTAGGGTACGCGTTAGGGTTAGGGTAGTTATTAAACCTATCCCACTCTCTAGATACCCCTTAGCACGTAAAGGAATATTATTTGGGGGTCTAGACATGGAGAAGAGTTTAGACACTAGGATAAGATAAGGAACACACCCATTATAAAGAAATCACATTAGGATTCTCCTTTTAAGCTGTTCCTTAAAACACTAGTGCTTAGGAAATCTATTGGAGGCAGAAGCAGTCAAGGGTAGCCTAGGGATAGGGTTAGGTTTAGGGATATTCTTAGGGTACGGCTTAGGGTACGGGTTCGGGGAGGGCTTCGGGTACGGCGTAGGGTATTGCTTAGGGTTAGGGATAGGTTTAGTGTTAGGGTTAGGGCTCGGTTTAGGGTACGGTTTAGGATTAGGGTACGTGTTAGGGTTTGGGTAGGGGTTAGGGTTAGGGTACGCATTAGGGTTAGGGTAGTTATTAAACCTATCCCAGTCTCTAGATACCCCTTAGCACGTAAAGGAATATTATTTGGGGGTCCAGCCATGGAGAAGAGTTTAGACACTTGGATAAGATAAGGAACACACACATTATAAAGAAATCACATTAATATTCCCTTTTTAAGCTGTTCCTTAAAACACTAGTGCTTAGGAAATCTATTGGAGGCAGAAGCAGTCAAGGGTAGCCTAGGGTTAGGGTTAGGCTTAGGGTTAGGCTTAGGGTACGGCTTAGGGTACGGGTTCAGGGAGGGGTTCGTGTACGGCATAGGGTATGGGTTAGGGTTAGGGTTTGGTTTAGTGTTAGGGTTAGGGCTCGGTTTAGGGTACGGTTTAGGATTAGGGTACGTGTTAGGGTTAGGGTAGGGGTTAGCGTTAGGGTACGTGTTAGGGTTAGGGTAGTTATTAAACCTATCCCACTCTCTAGATACCACTTAGCACGTAAAGGAATATTATTTGGGGGTCCAGCCATGGAGAAGCGTTTAGACTCTAGGATAAGATAACGAACACACCCATTATTAAGAAATCACATTAGGATTCTCTTTTTAAGCTGTTCCTTAAAACACTAGTGCTTAGGAAATCTATTGGAGGCAGAAGCAGTCAAGGGTAGCCTAGGGTTAGGGTTAGGCTTAGGGTTAGGCTTAGGGTACGGCTTAGGTTACGGGTTCGGGGCGGGCTTCGGGTACGGCGTAGGGTATGGGTTAGGGTTAGGGTTAGGCTTAGTGTTAGGGTTAGGGCTCGGTTTAGGGTACGGTTTAGGATTAGGGTACGTGTTAGGGTTAGGGTATGGGTTAGGGTTAGGGTACGTGTTAGGGTTAGGGTAGTTATTAAACCTATCCCTCTCTCTAGATACCCCTTAGCACGTAAAGGAATATTATTTGGGATTCCAGCCATGGAGAAGAGTTTAGACACTAGAATAAGATAAGGAACACACCCATTATAAAAAAATCACATTAGGATTCTCTTTTTAAGCTGTTCCTTAAAACACTATTGCATAGGAAATCTATTGGAGGCAGAAGCAGTCAAGGGAAGCCTAGGGTTAGGGTTAGGCTTAGGGTTAGGCTTAGGGTACGGCTTAGGGTACGGGTTCGGGGAGGGCTTCGGGTACGTCGTAGGGTATGGGTTAGGGTTAGGGTTAGGGTTAGTGTTAGGGTTAGGGCTCGGTTTAGTGTACGGGATAGAATTTGGGTACGTGTTAGGGTTAGGGTAGGGGTTAGGGTTAGGGTACGCGTTAGGGTTAGGGTAGTTATTAAACCTATCCCAGTCTCTAGATACCCCTTAGCACGTAAAGGAATATTATTTAGGGGTCCAGCCATGGAGAAGAGTTTAGACACTCGGATAAGATAAGGAACACACCCATTATAAAGAAATCACATTAGGATTCTCCTTTTAAGCTGTTCCTTAAAACACTAGTGCTTAGGAAATCTATTGGAGGCAGAAGCAGTCAAGGGTAGCCTAGGGTTAGGGTTAGGTTTAGGGATAGGCTTAGGGTACGGCTTAGGGTACGGGTTCGGGGAGGGCTTCGGGTACGGCGTAGGGTATTGCTTAGGGTTAGGGTTAGGTTTAGTGTTAGGGTTAGGGCTCGGTTTAGGGTACGGGTTAGGATTAGGGTACGTGTTAGGGTTTGGGTAGGGGTTAGGGTTAGGGTACGCGTTAGGGTTAGGGTAGTTATTAAACCTATCCCAGTCTCTAGATACCCCTTAGCACGTAAAGGAATATTATTTGGGGGTCCAGCCATGGAGAAGAGTTTAGACACTTGGATAAGATAAGGAACACACCCATTATAAAGAAATCACATTAGGATTCTCTTTTTAAGCTGTTCCTTAAAACACTAGTGCTTAGGAAATCTATTGGGGGCAGAAGCAGTCAAGGGTAGCCTAGTGTTAGGGTTAGGCTTAGGGTTTGGCTAAGGGTACGGCTTAGGGTACGGGTTCGGGGAGGGCTTCGGGTACGGCGTAGGGTATGGGTTAGTGTTAGGGTTAGGGTTAGTGTTAGGGTTAGGGCTCGGTTTAGAGTACAGTTTACATTTAGTGTACGTGTTAGGGTTAGGGTAGGGGTTAGGGTTAGGGTACGCGTTAGGGTTAGGGTAGTTATTAAACCTATCCCACTCTCTAGATACCCCTTAGCACGTAAAGGAATATTATTTGGGGGTCCAGCCATGGAGAAGAGTTTAGACACTAAGATAATATAAGGAACACACACATTATAAAGAAATCACATTAGTATTCCCTTTTTAAGCTGTTCCTTAAAACACTAGGGCTTAGGAAATCTATTGGAGGCAGAAGCAGTCAAGGGTAGCCTAGGGTTAGGGTTAGGCATAGGGTTAGGCTTAGGGTACGGCTTAGGGTACGGGTTCAGGGAGGGGTTCGTGTACGGCGTAGGGTATGGGTTAGGGTTAGGGTTTGGGTTAGTGTTAGGGTTAGGGCTCGGTTTAGGGTACGGTTTAGGATTAGGGTACGTGTTAGGGTTAGGGTAGGGGTTAGCGTTAGGGTACGTGTTACGATTAGGGTAGTTATTAAACCTATCCCACTCTCTAGATACCACTTAGCACGTAAAGTAATATTATTTGGGGGTCCAGCCATGGAGAAGCGTTTAGACTCTAGGATAAGATAAGGAACACACCCATTATTAAGAAATCACATTAGGATTCTCTTTTTAAGCTGTTCCTTAAAACACTAGTGCTTAGGAAATCTATTGGAGGCAGAAGCAGTCAAGGGTAGCCTAGGGTTAGGGTTAGGCTTAGGGTTGGTCTTAGGGTACGGCTTAGGTTACGGGTTCGGGGAGGGCTTCGGGTACGGCGTAGGGTATGGGTTAGGGTTAGGGTTAGGCTTAGTGTTAGGGTTAGGGCTCGGTTTAGGGTACGGTTTAGGATTAGGGTACGTGTTAGGGTTAGGGTAGGGGTTAGGGTTAGGGTACGTGTTAGGGTTAGGGTAGTTATTAAACCTATCCCTCTCTCTAGATACCCCTTAGCACGTAAAGGAATATTATTTGGGATTCCAGCCATGGAGAAGAGTTTAGACACTAGAATAAGATAAGGAACACACCCATTATAAAAAAATCACATTAGGATTCTCTTTTTAAGCTGTTCCTTAAAACACTATTGCATAGGAAATCTATTGGAGACAGAAGCAGTCAAGGGAAGCCTAGGGTTAGGGTTAGGCTTAGGGATAGGCTTAGGGTACGGCATAGGGTACGGGTTCGGGGAGGGCTTCGGTTACGGCGTAGGGTATGGCTTAGGGTTAGGGTTAGGTTTAGTGTTAGGGTTAGGGCTCGGTTTAGGGTACGGGTTAGGATTAGGGTACGTGTTAGGGTTAGGGTAGGGGTTAGGGTTAGGGTACGCGTTAGGGTTAGGGTAGTTATTAAACCTATCCCACTATCTAGATTCCCCTTAGCACGTAAAGGAATATTATTTGGGGGACCAGCCATGGAGAAGAGTTTAGACACTAAGATAACATAAGGAACACACACATTATAAAGAAATCACAATAGGATTCTCTTTTTAAGCTGTGCCTTAAAACACTAGTGCTTAGGAAATCTATTCGAGGCAGAAGCAGTCAAGGGTAGTCTAGGGTTAGGGTTAGGCTTAGGGTTATGCTTAGGGTACGGCTTAGGGTACGGGTTCGGGGAGGGCTTCGGGTACGGCGTAGGGTATGGGTTAGGGTTAGGGTTAGGGTTAGTGTTAGGGTTAGGGCTCGGTTTAGTGTACGGGATAGAATTTGGGTACGTGTTAGGGTTAGGGTAGGGGTTAGGGTTAGGGTACGCGTTAGGGTTAGGGTAGTTATTAAACCTATCCCACTCTCTAGATACCCCTTAGCACGTAAAGGAATATTATTTGGGGGTCTAGACATGGAGAAGAGTTTAGACACTAGGATAAGATAAGGAACACACCCATTATAAAGAAATCACATTAGGATTCTCCTTTTAAGCTGTTCCTTAAAACACTAGTGCTTAGGAAATCTATTGGAGGCAGAAGCAGTCAAGGGTAGCCTAGGGTTAGGGTTAGGTTTAGGGATAGGCTTAGGGTACGGCTTAGGGTACGGGTTCGGGGAGGGCTTCGGGTACGGCGTAGGGTATTGCTTAGGGTTAGGGTTAGGTTTAGTGTTAGGGTTAGGGCTCGGTTTAGGGTACGGGTTAGGATTAGGGTACGTGTTAGGGTTTGGGTAGGGGTTAGGGTTAGGGTACGCGTTAGGGTTAGGGTAGTTATTAAACCTATCCCAGTCTCTAGATACCCCTTAGCACGTAAAGGAATATTATTTGGGATTCCAGCCATGGAGAAGAGTTTAGACACTAGAATAAGATAAGGAACACACCCATTATAAAAAAATCACATTAGGATTCTCTTTTTAAGCTGTTCCTTAAAACACTATTGCATAGGAAATCTATTGGAGGCAGAAGCAGTCAAGGGAAGCCTAGGGTTAGGGTTAGGCTTAGGGTTAGGCTTAGGGTACGGCTTAGGGTACGGGTTCGGGGAGGGCTTCGGGTACGTCGTAGGGTATGGGTTAGGGTTAGGGTTAGGGTTAGTGTTAGGGTTAGGGCTCGGTTTAGTGTACGGGATAGAATTTGGGTACGTGTTAGGGTTAGGGTAGGGGTTAGGGTTAGGGTACGCGTTAGGGTTAGGGTAGTTATTAAACCTATCCCAGTCTCTAGATACCCCTTAGCACGTAAAGGAATATTATTTAGGGGTCCAGCCATGGAGAAGAGTTTAGACACTCGGATAAGATAAGGAACACACCCATTATAAAGAAATCACATTAGGATTCTCCTTTTAAGCTGTTCCTTAAAACACTAGTGCTTAGGAAATCTATTGGAGGCAGAAGCAGTCAAGGGTAGCCTAGGGTTAGGGTTAGGTTTAGGGATAGGCTTAGGGTACGGCTTAGGGTACGGGTTCGGGGAGGGCTTCGGGTACGGCGTAGGGTATTGCTTAGGGTTAGGGTTAGGTTTAGTGTTAGGGTTAGGGCTCGGTTTAGGGTACGGGTTAGGATTAGGGTACGTGTTAGGGTTTGGGTAGGGGTTAGGGTTAGGGTACGCGTTAGGGTTAGGGTAGTTATTAAACCTATCCCAGTCTCTAGATACCCCTTAGCACGTAAAGGAATATTATTTGGGGGTCCAGCCATGGAGAAGAGTTTAGACACTTGGATAAGATAAGGAACACACCCATTATAAAGAAATCACATTAGGATTCTCTTTTTAAGCTGTTCCTTAAAACACTAGTGCTTAGGAAATCTATTGGGGGCAGAAGCAGTCAAGGGTAGCCTAGTGTTAGGGTTAGGCTTAGGGTTTGGCTAAGGGTACGGCTTAGGGTACGGGTTCGGGGAGGGCTTCGGGTACGGCGTAGGGTATGGGTTAGTGTTAGGGTTAGGGTTAGTGTTAGGGTTAGGGCTCGGTTTAGAGTACAGTTTACATTTAGTGTACGTGTTAGGGTTAGGGTAGGGGTTAGGGTTAGGGTACGCGTTAGGGTTAGGGTAGTTATTAAACCTATCCCACTCTCTAGATACCCCTTAGCACGTAAAGGAATATTATTTGGGGGTCCAGCCATGGAGAAGAGTTTAGACACTAAGATAATATAAGGAACACACACATTATAAAGAAATCACATTAGTATTCCCTTTTTAAGCTGTTCCTTAAAACACTAGGGCTTAGGAAATCTATTGGAGGCAGAAGCAGTCAAGGGTAGCCTAGGGTTAGGGTTAGGCATAGGGTTAGGCTTAGGGTACGGCTTAGGGTACGGGTTCAGGGAGGGGTTCGTGTACGGCGTAGGGTATGGGTTAGGGTTAGGGTTTGGGTTAGTGTTAGGGTTAGGGCTCGGTTTAGGGTACGGTTTAGGATTAGGGTACGTGTTAGGGTTAGGGTAGGGGTTAGCGTTAGGGTACGTGTTACGATTAGGGTAGTTATTAAACCTATCCCACTCTCTAGATACCACTTAGCACGTAAAGTAATATTATTTGGGGGTCCAGCCATGGAGAAGCGTTTAGACTCTAGGATAAGATAAGGAACACACCCATTATTAAGAAATCACATTAGGATTCTCTTTTTAAGCTGTTCCTTAAAACACTAGTGCTTAGGAAATCTATTGGAGGCAGAAGCAGTCAAGGGTAGCCTAGGGTTAGGGTTAGGCTTAGGGTTGGTCTTAGGGTACGGCTTAGGTTACGGGTTCGGGGAGGGCTTCGGGTACGGCGTAGGGTATGGGTTAGGGTTAGGGTTAGGCTTAGTGTTAGGGTTAGGGCTCGGTTTAGGGTACGGTTTAGGATTAGGGTACGTGTTAGGGTTAGGGTAGGGGTTAGGGTTAGGGTACGTGTTAGGGTTAGGGTAGTTATTAAACCTATCCCTCTCTCTAGATACCCCTTAGCACGTAAAGGAATATTATTTGGGATTCCAGCCATGGAGAAGAGTTTAGACACTAGAATAAGATAAGGAACACACCCATTATAAAAAAATCACATTAGGATTCTCTTTTTAAGCTGTTCCTTAAAACACTATTGCATAGGAAATCTATTGGAGACAGAAGCAGTCAAGGGAAGCCTAGGGTTAGGGTTAGGCTTAGGGATAGGCTTAGGGTACGGCATAGGGTACGGGTTCGGGGAGGGCTTCGGTTACGGCGTAGGGTATGGCTTAGGGTTAGGGTTAGGTTTAGTGTTAGGGTTAGGGCTCGGTTTAGGGTACGGGTTAGGATTAGGGTACGTGTTAGGGTTAGGGTAGGGGTTAGGGTTAGGGTACGCGTTAGGGTTAGGGTAGTTATTAAACCTATCCCACTATCTAGATTCCCCTTAGCACGTAAAGGAATATTATTTGGGGGACCAGCCATGGAGAAGAGTTTAGACACTAAGATAACATAAGGAACACACACATTATAAAGAAATCACAATAGGATTCTCTTTTTAAGCTGTGCCTTAAAACACTAGTGCTTAGGAAATCTATTCGAGGCAGAAGCAGTCAAGGGTAGTCTAGGGTTAGGGTTAGGCTTAGGGTTATGCTTAGGGTACGGCTTAGGGTACGGGTTCGGGGAGGGCTTCGGGTACGGCGTAGGGTATGGGTTAGGGTTAGGGTTAGGGTTAGTGTTAGGGTTAGGGCTCGGTTTAGTGTACGGGATAGAATTTGGGTACGTGTTAGGGTTAGGGTAGGGGTTAGGGTTAGGGTACGCGTTAGGGTTAGGGTAGTTATTAAACCTATCCCACTCTCTAGATACCCCTTAGCACGTAAAGGAATATTATTTGGGGGTCTAGACATGGAGAAGAGTTTAGACACTAGGATAAGATAAGGAACACACCCATTATAAAGAAATCACATTAGGATTCTCCTTTTAAGCTGTTCCTTAAAACACTAGTGCTTAAGAAATCTATTGGAGGCAGAAGCAGTCAAGGGTAGCCTAGGGTTAGGGTTAGGTTTAGGGATAGGCTTAGGGTACGGCTTAGGGTACGGGTTCGGGGAGGGCTTCGGGTACGGCGTAGGGTATTGCTTAGGGTTAGGGTTAGGTTTAGTGTTAGGGTTAGGGCTCGGTTTAGGGTACGGGTTAGGATTAGGGTACGTGTTAGGGTTTGGGTAGGGGTTAGGGTTAGGGTACGCGTTAGGGTTAGGGTAGTTATTAAACCTATCCCAGTCTCTAGATACCCCTTAGCACGTAAAGGAATATTATTTGGGGGTCCAGCCATGGAGAAGAGTTTAGACACTTGGATAAGATAAGGAACACACCCATTATAAAGAAATCACATTAGGATTCTCTTTTTAAGCTGTTCCTTAAAACACTAGTGCTTAGGAAATCTATTGGGGGCAGAAGCAGTCAAGGGTAGCCTAGTGTTAGGGTTAGGCTTAGGGTTTGGCTAAGGGTACGGCTTAGGGTACGGGTTCGGGGAGGGCTTCGGGTACGGCGTAGGGTATGGGTTAGTGTTAGGGTTAGGGTTAGTGTTAGGGTTAGGGCTCGGTTTAGAGTACAGTTTACATTTAGTGTACGTGTTAGGGTTAGGGTAGGGGTTAGGGTTAGGGTACGCGTTAGGGTTAGGGTAGTTATTAAACCTATCCCACTCTCTAGATACCCCTTAGCACGTAAAGGAATATTATTTGGGGGTCCAGCCATGGAGAAGAGTTTAGACACTAAGATAATATAAGGAACACACACATTATAAAGAAATCACATTAGTATTCCCTTTTTAAGCTGTTCCTTAAAACACTAGTGCTTAGGAAATCTATTGGAGGCAGAAGCAGTCAAGGGTAGCCTAGGGTTAGGGTTAGGCATAGGGTTAGGCTTAGGGTACGGCTTAGGGTACGGGTTCAGGGAGGGGTTCGTGTACGGCGTAGGGTATGGGTTAGGGTTTGGGTTAGTGTTAGGGTTAGGGCTCGGTTTAGGGTACGGTTTAGGATTAGGGTACGTGTTAGGGTTAGGGTAGGGGTTAGCGTTAGGGTACGTGTTAGGATTAGGGTAGTTATTAAACCTATCCCACTCTCTAGATACCCCTTAGCACGTAAAGTAATATTATTTGGGGATCCAGCCATGGAGAAGCGTTTAGACTCTAGGATAAGATAAGGAACACACCCATTATTAAGAAATCACATTAGGATTCTCTTTTTAAGCTGTTCCTTAAAACACTAGTGCTTAGGAAATCTATTGGAGGCAGAAGCAGTCAAGGGTAGCCTAGGGTTAGGGTTAGGCTTAGGGTTGGTCTTAGGGTACGGCTTAGGTTACGGGTTCGGGGAGGGCTTCGGGTACGGCGTAGGGTATGGGTTAGGGTTAGGGTTAGGCTTAGTGTTAGGGTTAGGGCTCGGTTTAGGGTACGGTTTAGGATTAGGGTACGTGTTAGGGTTAGGGTACGGGTTAGGGTTAGGGTACTTGTTAGGGTTAGGGTAGTTATTAAACCTATCCCTCTCTCTAGATACCCCTTAGCACGTAAAGGAATATTATTTGGGATTCCAGCCATGGAGAAGAGTTTAGACACTAGAATAAGATAAGGAACACACCCATTATAAAAAAAATCACATTAGGATTCTCTTTTTAAGCTGTTCCTTAAAACACTATTGCATAGGAAATCTATTGGAGGCAGAAGCAGTCAAGGGAAGCCTAGGGTTAGGGTTAGGCTTAGGGATAGGCTTAGGGTACGGCATAGGGTACGGGTTCGGGGAGGGCTTCGGTTACGGCGTAGGGTATGGCTTAGGGTTAGGGTTAGGTTTAGTGTTAGGGTTAGGGCTCGGTTTAGGGTACGGGTTAGGATTAGGGTACGTGTTAGGGTTAGGGTAGGGGTTAGGGTTAGGGTACGCGTTAGGGTTAGGGTAGTTATTAAACCTATCCCACTATCTAGATTCCCCTTAGCACGTAAAGGAATATTATTTGGGGGACCAGCCATGGAGAAGAGTTTAGACACTAAGATAACATAAGGAACACACACATTATAAAGAAATCACAATAGGATTCTCTTTTTAAGCTGTGCCTTAAAACACTAGTGCTTAGGAAATCTATTGGAGGCAGAAGCAGTCAAGGGTAGTCTAGGGTTAGGGTTAGGCTTAGGGTTATGCTTAGGGTACGGCTTAGGGTACGGGTTCGGGGAGGGCTTCGGGTACGGCGTAGGGTATGGGTTAGGGTTAGGGTTAGGGTTAGTGTTAGGGTTAGGGCTCGGTTTAGTGTACGGGATAGAATTTGGGTACGTGTTAGGGTTAGGGTAGGGGTTAGGGTTAGGGTACGCGTTAGGGTTAGGGTAGTTATTAAACCTATCCCACTCTCTAGATACCCCTTAGCACGTAAAGGAATATTATTTGGGGGTCTAGACATGGAGAAGAGTTTAGACACTAGGATAAGATAAGGAACACACCCATTAAAAAGAAATCACATTAGGATTCTCCTTTTAAGCTGTTCCTTAAAACACTAGTGCTTAGGAAATCTATTGGAGGCAGAAGCAGTCAAGGGTAGCCTAGGGTTAGGGTTAGGTTTAGGGATAGGCTTAGGGTACGGCTTAGGGTACGGGTTCGGGGAGGGCTTCGGGTACGGCGTAGGGTATTGCTTAGGGTTAGGGTTAGGTTTAGTGTTAGGGTTAGGGCTCGGTTTAGGGTACGGGTTAGGATTAGGATACGTGTTAGGGTTTGGGTAGGGGTTAGGGTTAGGGTACGCGTTAGGGTTAGGGTAGTTATTAAACCTATCCCAGTCTCTAGATACCCCTTAGCACGTAAAGGAATATTATTTGGGGGTCCAGCCATGGAGAAGAGTTTAGACACTTGGATAAGATAAGGAACACACCCATTATAAAGAAATCACATTAGGATTCTCTTTTTAAGCTGTTCCTTAAAACACTAGTGCTTAGGAAATCTATTGGGGGCAGAAGCAGTCAAGGGTAGCCTAGTGTTAGGGTTAGGCTTAGGGATAGGCTAAGGGTACGGCTTAGGGTACGGGTTCGGGGAGGGCTTCGGGTACGGCGTAGGGTATGGGTTAGTGTTAGGGTTAGGGTTAGTGTTAGGGTTAGGGCTCGGTTTAGAGTACAGTTTACGTTTAGTGTACGTGTTAGGGTTAGGGTAGGGGTTAGGGTTAGGGTACGCGTTAGGGTTAGGGTAGTTATTAAACCTATCCCACTCTCTAGATACCCCTTAGCACGTAAAGGAATATTATTTGGGGGTCCAGCCATGGAGAAGAGTTTAGACACTAAGATAATATAAGGAACACACACATTATAAAGAAATCACATTAGTATTCCCTTTTTAAGCTGTTCCTTAAAACACTAGTGCTTAGGAAATCTATTGGAGGCAGAAGCAGTCAAGGGTAGCCTAGGGTTAGGGTTAGGCATAGAGTTAGGCTTAGGGTACGGCTTAGGGTACGGGTTCAGGGAGGGGTTCGTGTACGGCGTAGGGTATGGGTTAGGGTTAGGGTTTGGGTTAGTGTTAGGGTTAGGGCTCGGTTTAGGGTACGGTTTAGGATTAGGGTACGTGTTAGGGTTAGGGTAGGGGTTAGCGTTAGGGTACGTGTTAGGGTTAGGGTAGTTATTAAACCTATCCCACTCTCTAGATACCACTTAGCACGTAAAGGAATATTATTTGGGGGTCCAGCCATGGAGAAGCGTTTAGACTCTAGGATAAGATAAGGAACACACCCATTATTAAGAAATCACATTAGGATTCTCTTTTTAAGCTGTTCCTTAAAACACTAGTGCTTAGGAAATCTATTGGAGGCAGAAGCAGTCAAGGGTAGCCTAGGGTTAGGGTTAGGCTTAGGGTTAGTCTTAGGGTACGGCTTATGTTACGGGTTCGGGGAGGGCTTCGTGTACGGCGTAGGGTATGGGTTAGGGTTAGGGTTAGGCTTAGTGTTAGGGTTAGGGTTCGGTTTAGGGTACGGTTTAGGATTAGGGTACGTGTTAGGTTTAGGGTAGGGGTTAGGGTTAGGGTACGTGTTAGGGTTAGGGTAGTTATTAAACCTATCCCTCTCTCTAGATACCCCTTAGCACGTAAAGGAATATTATTTGGGATTCCAGCCATGGAGAAGAGTTTAGACACTAGAATAAGATAAGGAACACACCCATTATAAAAAAATCACATTAGGATTCTCTTTTTAAGCTGTTCCTTAAAACACTATTGCATAGGAAATCTATTGGAGGCAGAAGCAGTCAAGGGAAGCCTAGGGTTAGGGTTAGGCTTAGGGATAGGCTTAGGGTACGGCATAGGGTACGGGTTCGGGGAGGGCTTCGGTTACGGCGTAGGGTATGGCTTAGGGTTAGGGTTAGGTTTAGTGATAGGGTTAGGGCTCGGTTTAGGGTACGGGTTAGGATTAGGGTACGTGTTAGGGTTAGGGTAGGGGTTAGGGTTAGGGTACGCGTTAGGGTTAGGGTAGTTATTAAACCTATCCCACTATCTAGATTCCCCTTAGCACGTAAAGGAATATTATTTGGGGGACCAGCCATGGAGAAGAGTTTAGACACTAAGATAACATAAGGAACACACACATTATAAAGAAATCACAATAGGATTCTCTTTTTAAGCTGTGCCTTAAAACACTAGTGCTTAGGAAATCTATTGGAGGCAGAAGCAGTCAAGGGTAGTCTAGGGTTAGGGTTAGGCTTAGGGTTATGCTTAGGGTACGGCTTAGGGTACGGGTTCGGGGAGGGCTTCGGGTACGGCGTAGGGTATGGGTTAGTGTTAGGGTTAGGGTTAGTGTTAGGGTTAGGGCTCGGTTTAGAGTACAGTTTACGTTTAGTGTACGTGTTAGGGTTAGGGTAGGGGTTAGGGTTAGGGTACGCGTTAGGGTTAGGGTAGTTATTAAACCTATCCCACTCTCTAGATACCCCTTAGCACGTAAAGGAATATTATTTGGGGGTCCAGCCATGGAGAAGAGTTTAGACACTAAGATAATATAAGGAACACACACATTATAAAGAAATCACATTAGTATTCCCTTTTTAAGCTGTTCCTTAAAACACTAGTGCTTAGGAAATCTATTGGAGGCAGAAGCAGTCAAGGGTAGCCTAGGGTTAGGGTTAGGCATAGGGTTAGGCTTAGGGTACGGCTTAGGGTACGGGTTCAGGGAGGGGTTCGTGTACGGCGTAGGGTATGGGTTAGGGTTAGGGTTTGGGTTAGTGTTAGGGTTAGGGCTCGGTTTAGGGTACGGTTTAGGATTAGGGTACGTGTTAGGGTTAGGGTAGGGGTTAGCGTTAGGGTACGTGTTAGGGTTAGGGTAGTTATTAAACCTATCCCACTCTCTAGATACCACTTAGCACGTAAAGGAATATTATTTGGGGGTCCAGCCATGGAGAAGCGTTTAGACTCTAGGATAAGATAAGGAACACACCCATTATTAAGAAATCACATTAGGATTCTCTTTTTAAGCTGTTCCTTAAAACACTAGTGCTTAGGAAATCTATTGGAGGCAGAAGCAGTCAAGGGTAGCCTAGGGTTAGGGTTAGGCTTAGGGTTAGTCTTAGGGTACGGCTTATGTTACGGGTTCGGGGAGGGCTTCGGGTACGGCGTAGGGTATGGGTTAGGGTTAGGGTTAGGCTTAGTGTTAGGGTTAGGGTTCGGTTTAGGGTACGGTTTAGGATTAGGGTACGTGTTAGGTTTAGGGTAGGGGTTAGGGTTAGGGTACGTGTTAGGGTTAGGGTAGTTATTAAACCTATCCCTCTCTCTAGATACCCCTTAGCACGTAAAGGAATATTATTTGGGATTCCAGCCATGGAGAAGAGTTTAGACACTAGAATAAGATAAGGAACACACCCATTATAAAAAAATCACATTAGGATTCTCTTTTTAAGCTGTTCCTTAAAACACTATTGCATAGGAAATCTATTGGAGGCAGAAGCAGTCAAGGGAAGCCTAGGGTTAGGGTTAGGCTTAGGGATAGGCTTAGGGTACGGCATAGGGTACGGGTTCGGGGAGGGCTTCGGTTACGGCGTAGGGTATGGCTTAGGGTTAGGGTTAGGTTTAGTGATAGGGTTAGGGCTCGGTTTAGGGTACGGGTTAGGATTAGGGTACGTGTTAGGGTTAGGGTAGGGGTTAGGGTTAGGGTACGCGTTAGGGTTAGGGTAGTTATTAAACCTATCCCACTATCTAGATTCCCCTTAGCACGTAAAGGAATATTATTTGGGGGACCAGCCATGGAGAAGAGTTTAGACACTAAGATAACATAAGGAACACACACATTATAAAGAAATCACAATAGGATTCTCTTTTTAAGCTGTGCCTTAAAACACTAGTGCTTAGGAAATCTATTGGAGGCAGAAGCAGTCAAGGGTAGTCTAGGGTTAGGCTTAGGCTTAGGGTTATGCTTAGGGTACGGCTTAGGGTACGGGTTCGGGGAGGGCTTCGGGTACGGCGTAGGGTATGGGTTAGGGTTAGGGTTAGGGTTAGTGTTAGGGTTAGGGCTCGGTTTAGTGTACGGGATAGAATTTGGGTACGTGTTAGGGTTAGGGTAGGGGTTAGGGTTAGGGTACGCGTTAGGTTTAGGGTAGTTATTAAACCTATCCCACTCTCTAGATACCCCTTAGCACGTAAAGGAATATTATTTGGGGGTCTAGACATGGAGAAGAGTTTAGACACTAGGATAAGATAAGGAACACACCCATTATAAAGAAATCACATTAGGATTCTCCTTTTAAGCTGTTCCTTAAAACACTAGTGCTTAGGAAATCTATTGGAGGCAGAAGCAGTCAAGGGTAGCCTAGGGTTAGGGTTAGGTTTAGGGATAGGCTTAGGGTACGGCTTAGGGTACGGGTTCGGGGAGGGCTTCGGGTACGGCGTAGGGTATTGCTTAGGGTTAGGGTTAGGTTTAGTGTTAGGGTTAGGGCTCGGTTTAGGGTACGGGTTAGGATTAGGGTACGTGTTAGGGTTTGAATAGGGGTTAGGGTTAGGGTACGCATTAGGGTTAGGGTAGTTATTAAACCTATCCCAGTCTCTAGATACCCCTTAGCACGTAAAGGAATATTATTTGGGGGTCCAGCCATGGAGAAGAGTTTAGACACTTGGATAAGATAAGGAACACACCCATTATAAAGAAATCACATTAGGATTCTCTTTTTAAGCTGTTCCTTAAAACACTAGTGCTTAGGAAATCTATTGGGGGCAGAAGCAGTCAAGGGTAGCCTAGTGTTAGGGTTAGGCTTAGGGTTAGGCTAAGGGTACGGCTTAGGGTACGGGTTCGGGGAGGGCTTCGGGTACGGCGTAGGGTATGGGTTAGTGTTAGGGTTAGGGTTAGTGTTAGGGTTAGGGCTCGGTTTAGGGTACAGTTTACGTTTAGTGTACGTGTTAGGGTTAGGGTAGGGGTTAGGGTTAGGGTACGCGTTAGGGTTAGGGTAGTTATTAAACCTATCCCACTCTCTAGATACCCCTTAGCACGTAAAGGAATATTATTTGGGGGTCCAGCCATGGAGAAGAGTTTAGACACTAAGATAATATAAGGAACACACACATTATAAAGAAATCACATTAGTATTCCCTTTTTAAGCTGTTCCTTAAAACACTAGTGCTTAGGAAATCTATTGGAGGCAGAAGCAGTCAAGGGTAGCCTAGGGTTAGGGTTAGGCTTAGGGTTAGGCTTAGGGTACGGCTTAGGTTACGGGTTCGGGGCGGGCTTCGGGTACGGCATAGGGTATGGGTTAGGGTTAGGGTTAGGCTTAGTGTTAGGGTTAGGGCTCGGTTTAGGGTACGGTTTAGGATTAGGGTACGTGTTAGGGTTAGGGTAGGGGTTAGGGTTAGGGTACGTGTTAGGGTTAGGGTAGTTATTAAACCTATCCCTCTCTCTAGATACCCCTTAGCACGTAAAGGAATATTATTTGGGGGACCAGCCATGGAGAAGAGTTTAGACACTAAGATAACATAAGGAACACACACATTATAAAGAAATCACAATAGGATTCTCTTTTTAAGCTGTGCCTTAAAACACTAGTGCTTAGGAAATCTATTGGAGGCAGAAGCAGTCAAGGGTAGTCTAGGGTTAGGGTTAGGGTTAGGGTTATGCTTAGGGTACGGCTTAGGGTACGGGTTCGGGGAGGGCTTCGGGTACGGCGTAGGGTATGGGTTAGGGTTAGGGTTAGGGTTAGTGTTAGGGTTAGGGCTCGGTTTAGTGTACGGGATAGAATTTGGGTACGTGTTAGGGTTAGGGTAGGGGTTAGGGTTAGGGTACGCGTTAGGGTTAGGGTAGTTATTAAACCTATCCCACTCTCTAGATACCCCTTAGCACGTAAAGGAATATTATTTGGGGGTCTAGACATGGAGAAGAGTTTAGACACTAGGATAAGATAAGGAACACACCCATTATAAAGAAATCACATTAGGATTCTCCTTTTAAGCTGTTCCTTAAAACACTAGTGCTTAGGAAATCTATTGGAGGCAGAAGCAGTCAAGGGTAGCCTAGGGATAGGGTTAGGTTTAGGGATAGGCTTAGGGTACGGCTTAGGGTACGGGTTCGGGGAGGGCTTCGGGTACGGCGTAGGGTATTGCTTAGGGTTAGGGATAGGTTTAGTGTTAGGGTTAGGGCTCGGTTTAGGGTACGGTTTAGGATTAGGGTACGTGTTAGGGTTTGGGTAGGGGTTAGGGTTAGGGTACGCATTAGGGTTAGGGTAGTTATTAAACCTATCCCAGTCTCTAGATACCCCTTAGCACGTAAAGGAATATTATTTGGGGGTCCAGCCATGGAGAAGAGTTTAGACACTTGGATAAGATAAGGAACACACACATTATAAAGAAATCACATTAATATTCCCTTTTTAAGCTGTTCCTTAAAACACTAGTGCTTAGGAAATCTATTGGAGGCAGAAGCAGTCAAGGGTAGCCTAGGGTTAGGGTTAGGCTTAGGGTTAGGCTTAGGGTACGGCTTAGGGTACGGGTTCAGGGAGGGGTTCGTGTACGGCATAGGGTATGGGTTAGGGTTAGGGTTTGGTTTAGTGTTAGGGTTAGGGCTCGGTTTAGGGTACGGTTTAGGATTAGGGTACGTGTTAGGGTTAGGGTAGGGGTTAGCGTTAGGGTACGTGTTAGGGTTAGGGTAGTTATTAAACCTATCCCACTCTCTAGATACCACTTAGCACGTAAAGGAATATTATTTGGGGGTCCAGCCATGGAGAAGCGTTTAGACTCTAGGATAAGATAACGAACACACCCATTATTAAGAAATCACATTAGGATTCTCTTTTTAAGCTGTTCCTTAAAACACTAGTGCTTAGGAAATCTATTGGAGGCAGAAGCAGTCAAGGGTAGCCTAGGGTTAGGGTTAGGCTTAGGGTTAGGCTTAGGGTACGGCTTAGGTTACGGGTTCGGGGCGGGCTTCGGGTACGGCGTAGGGTATGGGTTAGGGTTAGGGTTAGGCTTAGTGTTAGGGTTAGGGCTCGGTTTAGGGTACGGTTTAGGATTAGGGTACGTGTTAGGGTTAGGGTAGGGGTTAGGGTTAGGGTACGTGTTAGGGTTAGGGTAGTTATTAAACCTATCCCTCTCTCTAGATACCCCTTAGCACGTAAAGGAATATTATTTGGGATTCCAGCCATGGAGAAGAGTTTAGACACTAGAATAAGATAAGGAACACACCCATTATAAAAAAATCACATTAGGATTCTCTTTTTAAGCTGTTCCTTAAAACACTATTGCATAGGAAATCTATTGGAGGCAGAAGCAGTCAAGGGAAGCCTAGGGTTAGGGTTAGGCTTAGGGTTAGGCTTAGGGTACGGCTTAGGGTACGGGTTCGGGGAGGGCTTCGGGTACGTCGTAGGGTATGGGTTAGGGTTAGGGTTAGGGTTAGTGTTAGGGTTAGGGCTCGGTTTAGTGTACGGGATAGAATTTGGGTACGTGTTAGGGTTAGGGTAGGGGTTAGGGTTAGGGTACGCGTTAGGGTTAGGGTAGTTATTAAACCTATCCCAGTCTCTAGATACCCCTTAGCACGTAAAGGAATATTATTTAGGGGTCCAGCCATGGAGAAGAGTTTAGACACTCGGATAAGATAAGGAACACACCCATTATAAAGAAATCACATTAGGATTCTCTTTTTAAGCTGTTCCTTAAAACACTAGTGCTTCGGAAATCTATTGGGGGCAGAAGCAGTCAAGGGTAGCCTAGTGTTAGGGTTAGGCTTAGGGTTAGGCTAAGGGTACGGCTTAGGGTACGGGTTCGGGGAGGGCTTCGGGTACGGCGTAGGGTATGGGTTAGTGTTAGGGTTAGGGTTAGAGTTAGGGTTAGGGCTCGGTTTAGAGTACAGTTTACGTTTAGTGTACGTGTTAGGGTTAGGGTAGGGGTTAGGGTTAGGGTACGCGTTAGGGTTAGGGTAGTTATTAAACCTATCCCACTCTCTAGATACCCCTTAGCACGTAAAGGAATATTATTTGGGGGTCCAGCCATGGAGAAGAGTTTAGACACTAAGATAATATAAGGAACACACACATTATAAAGAAATCACATTAGTATTCCCTTTTTAAGCTGTTCCTTAAAACAATAGTGCTTAGGAAATCTATTGGAGGCAGAAGCAGTCAAGGGTAGCCTAGGGTTAGGGTTAGGCATAGGGTTAGGCTTAGGGTACGGCTTAGGGTACGGGTTCAGGGAGGGGTTCGTGTACGGCGTAGGGTATGGGTTAGGGTTAGGGTTTGGTTTAGTGTTAGGGTTAGGGCTCGGTTTAGGGTACGGTTTAGGATTAGGGTACGTGTTAGGTTTAGGGTAGGGGTTAGCGTTAGGGTACGTGTTAGGGTTAGGGTAGTTATTAAACCTATCCCACTCTCTAGATACCACTTAGCACGTAAAGGAATATTATTTGGGGGTCCAGCCATGGAGAAGCGTTTAGACTCTAGGATAAGATAAGGAACACACCCATTATAAAGAAATCACATTAGGATTCTCCTTTTAAGCTGTTCCTTAAAACACTAGTGCTTAGGAAATCTATTGGAGGCAGAAGCAGTCAAGGGTAGCCTAGGGTTAGGGTTAGGTTTAGGGATAGGCTTAGGGTACGGCTTAGGGTACGGGTTCGGGGAGGGCTTCAGGTACGGCGTAGGGTATTGCTTAGGGTTAGGGTTAGGTTTAGTGTTAGGGTTAGGGCTCGGTTTAGGGTACGGGTTAGGATTAGGGTACGTGTTAGGGTTTGGGTAGGGTTTAGGGTTAGGGTACGCGTTAGGGTTAGGGTAGTTATTAAACCTATCCCAGTCTCTAGATACCCCTTAGCACGTAAAGGAATATTATTTGGGGGTCCAGCCATGGAGAAGAGTTTAGACACTTGGATAAGATAAGGAACACACCCATTATAAAGAAATCACATTAGGATTCTCTTTTTAAGCTGTTCCTTAAAACACTAGTGCTTAGGAAATCTATTGGGGGCAGAAGCAGTCAAGGGTAGCCTAGTGTTAGGGTTAGGCTTAGGGTTAGGCTAAGGGTACGGCTTAGGGTACGGGTTCGGGGAGGGCTTCGGGTACGGCGTAGGGTATGGGTTAGTGTTAGGGTTAGGGTTAGTGTTAGGGTTAGGGCTCGGTTTAGAGTACAGTTTACGTTTAGTGTAAGTGTTAGGGTTAGGGTAGGGGTTAGGGTTAGGGTACGCGTTAGGGTTAGGGTAGTTATTAAACCTATCCCACTCTCTAGATACCCCTTAGCACGTAAAGGAATATTATTTGGGGGTCCAGCCATGGAGAAGAGTTTAGACACTAAGATAATATAAGGAACACACACATTATAAAGAAATCACATTAGTATTCCCTTTTTAAGCTGTTCCTTAAAACACTAGTGCTTAGGAAATCTATTGGAGGCAGAAGCAGTCAAGGGTAGCCTAGGGTTAGGGTTAGGCATAGGGTTAGGCTTAGGGTACGGCTTAGGGTACGGGTTCAGGGAGGGGTTCGTGTACGGCGTAGGGTATGGGTTAGGGTTAGGGTTTGGGTTAGTGTTAGGGTGAGGGCTCGGTTTAGGGTACGGTTTAGGATTAGGGTACGTGTTAGGGTTAGGGTAGGGGTTAGCGTTAGGGTACGTGTTAGGGTTAGGGTAGTTATTAAACCTATCCCACTCTCTAGATACCACTTAGCACGTAAAGGAATATTATTTGGGGGTCCAGCCATGGAGAAGCGTTTAGACTCTAGGATAAGATAAGGAACACACCCATTATTAAGAAATCACATTAGGATTCTCTTTTTAAGCTGTTCCTTAAAACACTAGTGCTTAGGAAATCTATTGGAGGCAGAAGCAGTCAAGGGTAGCCTAGGGTTAGGGTTAGGCTTAGGGTTAGGCTTAGGGTACGGCTTAGGTTACGGGTTCGGGGAGGGCTTCGGGTACGGCGTAGGGTATGGGTTAGGGTTAGGGTTAGGCTTAGTGTTAGGGTTAGGGCTCGGTTTAGGGTACGGTTTAGGATTAGGGTACGTGTTAGGGTTAGGGTAGGGGTTAGGGTTAGGGTACGCGTTAGGGTTAGGGTAGTTATTAAACCTATCCCACTATCTAGATTCCCCTTAGCACGTAAAGGAATATTATTTGGGGGACCAGCCATGGAGAAGAGTTTAGACACTAAGATAACATAAGGAACACACACATTATAAAGAAATCACAATAGGATTCTCTTTTTAAGCTGTGCCTTAAAACACTAGTGCTTAGGAAATCTATTGGAGGCAGAAGCAGTCAAGGGTAGTCTAGGGTTAGGGTTAGGGTTAGGGTTATGCTTAGGGTACGGCTTAGGGTACGGGTTCGGGGAGGGCTTCGGGTACGGCGTAGGGTATGGGTTAGGGTTAGGGTTAGGGTTAGTGTTAGGGTTAGGGCTCGGTTTAGTGTACGGGATAGAATTTGGGTACGTGTTAGGGTTAGGGTAGGGGTTAGGGTTAGGGTACGCGTTAGGGTTAGGGTAGTTATTAAACCTATCCCACTCTCTAGATACCCCTTAGCACGTAAAGGAATATTATTTGGGGGTCTAGACATGGAGAAGAGTTTAGACACTAGGATAAGATAAGGAACACACCCATTATAAAGAAATCACATTAGGATTCTCCTTTTAAGCTGTTCCTTAAAACACTAGTGCTTAGGAAATCTATTGGAGGCAGAAGCAGTCAAGGGTAGCCTAGGGATAGGGTTAGGTTTAGGGATAGGCTTAGAGTACGGCTTAGGGTACGGGTTCGGGGAGGGCTTCGGGTACGGCGTAGGGTATTGCTTAGGGTTAGGGATAGGTTTAGTGTTAGGGTTAGGGCTCGGTTTAGGGTACGGTTTAGGATTAGGGTACGTGTTAGGGTTTGGGTAGGGGTTAGGGTTAGGGTACGCATTAGGGTTAGGGTAGTTATTAAACCTATCCCAGTCTCTAGATACCCCTTAGCACGTAAAGGAATATTATTTGGGGGTCCAGCCATGGAGAAGAGTTTAGACACTTGGATAAGATAAGGAACACACACATTATAAAGAAATCACATTAATATTCCCTTTTTAAGCTGTTCCTTAAAACACTAGTGCTTAGGAAATCTATTGGAGGCAGAAGCAGTCAAGGGTAGCCTAGGGTTAGGGTTAGGCTTCGGGTTAGGCTTAGGGTACGGCTTAGGGTACGGGTTCAGGGAGGGGTTCGTGTACGGCATAGGGTATGGGTTAGGGTTAGGGTTTGGTTTAGTGTTAGGGTTAGGGCTCGGTTTAGGGTACGGTTTAGGATTAGGGTACGTGTTAGGGTTAGGGTAGGGTTTAGCGTTAGGGTACGTGTTAGGGTTAGGGTAGTTATTAAACCTATCCCACTCTCTAGATACCACTTAGCACGTAAAGGAATATTATTTGGGGGTCCAGCCATGGAGAAGCGTTTAGACTCTAGGATAAGATAACGAACACACCCATTATTAAGAAATCACATTAGGATTCTCTTTTTAAGCTGTTCCTTAAAACACTAGTGCTTAGGAAATCTATTGGAGGCAGAAGCAGTCAAGGGTAGCCTAGGGTTAGGGTTAGGCTTAGGGTTAGGCTTAGGGTACGGCTTAGGTTACGGGTTCGGGGCGGGCTTCGGGTACGGCGTAGGGTATGGGTTAGGGTTAGGGTTAGGCTTAGTGTTAGGGTTAGGGCTCGGTTTAGGGTACGGTTTAGGATTAGGGTACGTGTTAGGGTTAGGGTAGGGGTTAGGGTTAGGGTACGTGTTAGGGTTAGGGTAGTTATTAAACCTATCCCTCTCTCTAGATACCCCTTAGCACGTAAAGGAATATTATTTGGGATTCCAGCCATGGAGAACAGTTTAGACACTAGAATAAGATAAGGAACACACCCATTATAAAAAAATCACATTAGGATTCTCTTTTTAAGCTGTTCCTTAAAACACTATTGCATAGGAAATCTATTGGAGGCAGAAGCAGTCAAGGGAAGCCTAGGGTTAGGGTTAGGCTTAGGGTTAGGCTTAGGGTACGGCTTAGGGTACGGGTTCGGGGAGGGCTTCGGGTACGTCGTAGGGTATGGGTTAGGGTTAGGGTTAGGGGTAGTGTTAGGGTTAGGGCTCGGTTTAGTGTACGGGATAGAATTTGGGTACGTGTTAGGGTTAGGGTAGGGGTTAGGGTTAGGGTACGCGTTAGGGTTAGGGTAGTTATTAAACCCATCCCAGTCTCTAGATACCCCTTAGCACGTAAAGGAATATTATTTAGGGGTCCAGCCATGGAGAAGAGTTTAGACACTCGGATAAGATAAGGAACACACCCATTATAAAGAAATCACATTAGGATTCTCTTTTTAAGCTGTTCCTTAAAACACTAGTGCTTAGGAAATCTATTGGGGGCAGAAGCAGTCAAGGGTAGCCTAGTGTTAGGGTTAGGCTTAGGGTTAGGCTAAGGGTACGGCTTAGGGTACGGGTTCGGGGAGGGCTTCGGGTACGGCGTAGGGTATGGGTTAGTGTTAGGGTTAGGGTTAGAGTTAGGGTTAGGGCTCGGTTTAGAGTACAGTTTACGTTTAGTGTACGTGTTAGGGTTAGGGTAGGGGTTAGGGTTAGGGTACGCGTTAGGGTTAGGGTAGTTATTAAACCTATCCCACTCTCTAGATACCCCTTAGCACGTAAAGGAATATTATTTGGGGGTCCAGCCATGGAGAAGAGTTTAGACACTAAGATAATATAAGGAACACACACATTATAAAGAAATCACATTAGTATTCCCTTTTTAAGCTGTTCCTTAAAACAATAGTGCTTAGGAAATCTATTGGAGGCAGAAGCAGTCAAGGGTAGCCTAGGGTTAGGGTTAGGCATAGGGTTAGGCTTAGGGTACGGCTTAGGGTACGGGTTCAGGGAGGGGTTCGTGTACGGCGTAGGGTATGGGTTAGGGTTAGGGTTTGGTTTAGTGTTAGGGTTAGGGCTCGGTTTAGGGTACGGTTTAGGATTAGGGTACGTGTTAGGTTTAGGGTAGGGGTTAGCGTTAGGGTACGTGTTAGGGTTAGGGTAGTTATTAAACCTATCCCACTCTCTAGATACCACTTAGCACGTAAAGGAATATTATTTGGGGGTCCAGCCATGGAGAAGCGTTTAGACTCTAGGATAAGATAAGGAACACACCCATTATTAAGAAATCACATTAGGATTCTCTTTTTAAGCTGTTCCTTAAAACACTAGTGCTTAGGAAATCTATTGGAAGCAGAAGCAGTCAAGGGTAGCCTAGGGTTAGGGTTAGGCTTAGGGTTAGGCTTAGGGTACGGCTTAGGTTACGGGTTCGGGGAGGGCTTCGGGTACGGCGTAGGGTATGGGTTAGGGTTAGGGTTAGGCTTAGTGTTAGGGTTAGGGCTCGGTTTAGGGTACGGTTTAGGATTAGGGTACGTGTTAGGTTTAGGGTAGGGGTTAGCGTTAGGGTACGTGTTAGGGTTAGGGTAGTTATTAAACCTATCCCACTCTCTAGATACCACTTAGCACGTAAAGGAATATTATTTGGGGGTCCAGCCATGGAGAAGCGTTTAGACTCTAGGATAAGATAAGGAACACACCCATTATTAAGAAATCACATTAGGATTCTCTTTTTAAGCTGTTCCTTAAAACACTAGTGCTTAGGAAATCTATTGGAAGCAGAAGCAGTCAAGGGTAGCCTAGGGTTAGGGTTAGGCTTAGGGTTAGGCTTAGGGTACGGCTTAGGTTACGGGTTCGGGGAGGGCTTCGGGTACGGCGTAGGGTATGGGTTAGGGTTAGGGTTAGGCTTAGTGTTAGGGTTAGGGCTCGGTTTAGGGTACGGTTTAGGATTAGGGTACGTGTTAGGGTTAGGTTAGGGATTAGGGTTAGGGTACGTGTTAGGGTTAGGGTAGTTATTAAACCTATCCCTCTCTCTAGATACCCCTTAGCACGTAAAGGAATATTATTTGGGATTCCAGCCATGGAGAAGAGTTTAGACACTAGAATAAGATAAGGAACACACCCATTATAAAAAAATCACATTAGGATTCTCTTTTTAAGCTGTTCCTTAAAACAGTATTGCATAGGAAATCTATTGGAGGCAGAAGCAGTCAAGGGAAGCCTAGGGTTAGGGTTAGGCTTAGGGATAGGCTTAGGGTACGGCATAGGGAACGGGTTCGGGGAGGGCTTCGGTTACGGCGTAGGGTATGGCTTAGGGTTAGGGTTAGGTTTAGTGTTAGGGTTAGGGCTCGGTTTAGGGTACGGGTTAGGATTAGGGTACGTGTTAGGGTTAGGGTAGGGGTTAGGGTTAGGGTACGCGTTAGGGTTAGGGTAGTTATTAAACCTATCCCACTATCTAGATTCCCCTTAGCACGTAAAGGAATATTATTTGGGGGACCAGCCATGGAGAAGAGTTTAGACCCTAAGATAACATAAGGAACACACACATTATAAAGAAATCACAATAGGATTCTCTTTTTAAGCTGTGCCTTAAAACACTAGGGCTTAGGAAATCTATTGGAGGCAGAAGTAGTCAAGGGTAGTCTAGGGTTAGGGTTAGGCTTAGGGTTATGCTTAGGGTACGGCTTAGGGTACGGGTTCGGGGAGGGCTTCGGGTACGGCGTAGGGTATGGGTTAGGGTTAGTGTTAGGGTTAGGGCTCGGTTTAGTGTACGGGATAGAATTTGGGTACGTGTTAGGGTTAGGGTAGGGGTTAGGGTTAGGGTACGCGTTAGGGTTAGGGTAGTTATAAAACCTATCCCACTCTCTAGATACCCCTTAGCACGTAAAGGAATATAATTTGGGGGTCTAGACATGGAGAAGAGTTTAGACACTAGGATAAGATAAGGAACACACCCATTATAAAGAAATCACATTAGGATTCTCCTTTTAAGCTGTTCCTTAAAACACTAGTGCTTAGGAAATCTATTGGAGGCAGAAGCAGTCAAGGGTAGCCTAGGGTTAGGGTTAGGTTTAGGGATAGGCTTAGGGTACGGCTTAGGGTACGGGTTCGGGGAGGGCTTCGGGTACGGCGTAGGGTATTGCTCAGGGTTAGGGTTAGGTTTAGTGTTAGGGTTAGGGCTCGGTTTAGGGTACGGGTTAGGATTAGGGTACGTGTTAGGGTTTGGGTAGGGGTTAGGGTTAGGGTACGCATTAGGGTTAGGGTAGTTATTAAACCTATCCCAGTCTCTAGATACCCCTTAGCACGTAAAGGAATATTATTTGGGGGTCCAGCCATGGAGAAGAGTTTAGACACTTGGATAAGATAAGGAACACACCCATTATAAAGAAATCACATTAGGATTCTCTTTTTAAGCTGTTCCTTAAAACACTAGTGCTTAGGAAATCTATTGGGGGCAGAAGCAGTCAAGGGTAGCCTAGGGTTAGGGTTAGGTTTAGGGATAGGCTTAGGGTACGGCTTAGGGTACGGGTTCGGGGAGGGCTTCGGGTACGGCGTAGGGTATGGGTTAGTGTTAGGGTTAGGGTTAGTGTTAGGGTTAGGGCTCGGTTTAGGGTACAGTTTACGTTTAGTGTACGTGTTAGGGTTAGGGTAGGAGTTAGGGTTAGGGTACGCGTTAGGGTTAGGGTAGTTATTAAACCTATCCCACTCTCTAGATACCCCTTAGCACGTAAAGGAATATTATTTGGGGGTCCAGCCATGGAGAAGAGTTTAGACACTAAGATAATATAAGGAACACACACATTATAAAGAAATCACATTAGTATTCCCTTTTTAAGCTGTTCCTTAAAACACTAGTGCTTAGGAAATCTATTGGAGGCAGAAGCAGTCAAGGGTAGCCTAGGGTTAGGGTTAGGCTTAGTGTTAGGCTTAGGGTACGGCTTCGGGTACGGGTTCAGTGAGGGGTTCGTGTACCGCGTAGGGTATGGGTTAGGGTTAGGGTTTGGTTTAGTGTTAGGGTTAGGGCTCGGTTTAGGGTACGGTTTAGGATTAGGGTACGTGTTAGGGTTAGGGTAGGGGTTAGCGTTAGGGTACGTGTTAGGGTTAGGGTAGTTATTAAACCTATCCCACTCTCTAGATACCACTTAGCACGTAAAGGAATATTATTTGGGGGTCCAGCCATGGAGAAGCGTTTAGACTCTAGGATAAGATAAGGAACACACCCATTATTAAGAAATCACATTAGGATTCTCTTTTTAAGCTGTTCCTTAAAACACTAGTGCTTAGGAAATCTATTGGAGGCAGAAGCAGTCAAGGGTAGCCTAGGGTTAGGGTTAGGCTTAGGGTTAGGCTTAGGGTACGGCTTAGGTTACGGGTTCGGGGCGGGCTTCGGGTACGGCGTAGGGTATGGGTTAGGGTTAGGGTTAGGCTTAGTGTTAGGGTTAGGGCTCGGTTTAGGGTACGGTTTAGGATTAGGGTACGTGTTAGGGTTAGGGTAGGGGTTAGGGTTAGGGTACGTGTTAGGGTTAGGGTAGTTATTAAACCTATCCCTCTCTCTAGATACCCCTTAGCACGTAAAGGAATATTATTTGGGATTCCAGCCATGGAGAAGAGTTTAGACACTAGAATAAGATAAGGAACACACCCATTATAAAAAAATCACATTAGGATTCTTTTTTTAAGCTGTTCCTTAAAACACTATTGCATAGGAAATCTATTGGAGGCAGAAGCAGTCAAGGGAAGCCTAGGGTTAGGGTTAGGCTTAGGGTTAGGCTTAGTGTACGGCTTAGGGTACGGGTTCGGGGAGGGCTTCGGGTACGTCGTAGGGTATGGGTTAGGGTTAGGGTTAGGGTTAGTGTTAGGGTTAGGGCTCGGTTTAGTATACGGGATAGAATTTGGGTACGTGTTAGGGTTAGGGTAGGGGTTAGGGTTAGGGTACGTGTTAGGGTTAGGGTAGTTATTAAACCTATCCCACTCTCTAGATATCCCTTAGCACGTAAAGGAATATTATTTGGGGGTCTAGACATGGAGAAGAGTTTAGACACTAGGATAAGATAAGGAACACACCCATTATAAAGAAATCACATTAGGATTCTCCTTTTAAGCTGTTCCTTAAAACACTAGTGCTTAGGAAATCTATTGGAGGCAGAAGCAGTCAAGGGTAGCCTAGGGTTAGGGTTAGGTTTAGGGATAGGCTTAGGGTACGGCTTAGGGTACGGGTTCGGGGAGGGCTTCGGGTACGGCGTAGGGTATTGCTTAGGGTTAGGGTTAGGTTTAGTGTTAGGGTTAGGGCTCGGTTTAGGGTACGGGTTAGGATTAGGGTACGTGTTAGGGTTTGGGTAGGGGTTAGGGTTAGGGTACGCGTTAGGGTTAGGGTAGTTATTAAACCTATCCCAGTCTCTAGATACCCCTTAGCACGTAAAGGAATATTATTTGGGGGTCCAGCCATGGAGAAGAGTTTAGACACTTGGATAAGATAAGGAACACACCCATTATAAAGAAATCACATTAGGATTCTCTTTTTAAGATGTTCCTTAAAACACTAGTGCTTAGGAAATCTATTGGGGGCAGAAGCAGTCAAGGGTAGCCTAGTGTTAGGGTTAGGCTTAGGGTTAGGCTAAGGGTACGGCTTAGGGTACGGGTTCGGGGAGGGCTTCGGGTACGGCGTAGGGTATGGGTTAGTGTTAGGGTTAGGGTTAGTGTTAGGGTTAGGGCTTTGTTTAGAGTACAGTTTACGTTTAGTGTACGTGTTAGGGTCAGGGTAGGGGTTAGGGTTAGGGTACGCGTTAGGGTTAGGGTAGTTATTAAACCTATCCCACTCTCTAGATGCCCCTTAGCACGTAAAGGAATATTATTTGGGGGTCCAGCCATGGAGAAGAGTTTAGACACTAAGATAATATAAGGAACACACACATTATGAAGAAATCACATTAGTATTCCCTTTTTAAGCTGTTCCTTAAAACACTAGTGCTTAGGAAATCTATTGGAGGCAGAAGCAGTCAAGGGTAGCCTAGGGTTAGGGTTAGGCATAGGGTTAGGCTTAGGGTACGGCTTAAGGTAAGGGTTCAGGGAGGGGTTCGTGTACGGCGTAGGGTATGGGTTAGGGTTAGGGTTTGGGTTAGTGTTAGGGTTAGGGCTCGGTTTAGGGTACGGTTTAGGATTAGGGTACGTGTTAGGGTTAGGGTAGGGGTTAGCGTTAGGGTACGTGTTAGGGTTAGGGTAGTTATTAAACCTATCCCACTCTCTAGATACCACTTAGCACGTAAAGGAATATTATTTGGGGGTCCAGCCATGGAGAAGCGTTTAGACTCTAGGATAAGATAAGGAACACACCCATTATTAAGAAATCACATTAGGATTCTCTTTTTAAGCTGTTCCTTAAAACACTAGTGCTTAGGAAGTCTATTGGAGGCAGAAGCAGTCAAGGGTAGTCTAGGGTTAGGGTTAGGCTTAGGGTTATGCTTAGGGTACGGCTTAGGGTACGGGTTCGGGGAGGGCTTCGGGTACGGCGTAGGGTATGGGTTAGGGTTAGGGTTAGTGTTAGGGTTAGGGCTCGGTTTAGTGTACGGGATAGGATTTGGGTACGTGTTAGGGTTAGGGTAGGGGTTAGGGTTAGGGTACGCGTTACGGTTAGGGTAGTTATTAAACCTATCCCACTCTTTAGATACCCCTTAGCACGTAAAGGAATATTATTTGCGGGTCTAGACATGGAGAAGAGTTTAGACACTAGGATAAGATAAGGAACACACCCATTATAAAGAAATCACATTAGGATTCTCCTTTTAAGCTGTTCCTTAAAACACTAGTGCTTAGGAAATCTATTGGAGGCAGAAGCAGTCAAGGGTAGCCTAGGGTTAGGTTTAGGCTTAGGGATAGGCTTAGGGTACGGCATAGGGTACGGGTTCGGGGAGGGCTTCGGTTACGGCGTAGGGTATGGCTTAGGGTTAGGGTTAGGTTTAGTGTTAGGGTTAAGGCTCGGTTTAGGGTATGGGTTAGGATTAGGGTACGTGTTAGGGTTAGGGTAGGGGTTAGGGTTAGGGTACGCGTTAGGGTTAGGGTAGTTATTAAACCTATCCCACTCTCTAGATACCCCTTAGCACGTAAAGGAATATTATTTGGGGGTCCAGCCATGGAGAAGAGTTTAGACACTAGGATAAGATAAGGAACACACCCATTATAAAGAAATCACATTAGGATTCTCTTTTTAAGCTGTTCCTTAAAACACTAGTGCTTAGGAAATCTATTGTAGGCAGAAGCAGTCAAGGGTAGCCTAGGGATAGGGTTAGGCTTAGGGTTAGGCTTAGGGTACGGCTTAGGGTACGGCGTAGGATATGGGTGAGGGTTAGGGTTAGGGTTAGTGTTAGGGTTAGGGCTCGGTTTAGGGTACGGGTTAGGATTAGGGTACGTGTTAGGGTTTGGGTAGGGGTTAGGGTTAGGGTACGCGTTAGGGTTAGGGTAGTTATTAAACCTATCCCAGTCTCTAGATACCCCTTAGCACGTAAAGGAATATTATTTGGGGGTCCAGCCATGGAGAAGAGTTTAGACACTAGGATAAGATAAGGAACACACCCATTATAAAGAAATCACATTAGGATTCTCTTTTTAAGCTGTTCCTTAAAACACTAGTGCTTAGGAAATCTATTGGGGGCAGAAGCAGTCAAGGGTAGCCTAGTGTTAGGGTTAGGCTTAGGGTTAGGCTAAGGGTACGGCTTAGGGTACGGGTTCGGGGAGGGCTTCGGGTACGGCGTAGGGTATGGGTTAGTGTTAGGGTTAGGGTTAGTGTTAGGGTTAGGGCTCGGTTTAGGGTACAGTTTACGTTTAGTGTACGTGTTAGGGTTAGGGTAGGGGTTAGGGTTAGGGTTAGGGCTCGGTTTAGGGTACGGGATAGGATTAGGGTACGTGTTAGGGTTAGGGTAGGGGTTAGGGTTAGGGTACGCGTTAGGGTTAGGGTAGTTATTAAACCTATCCCACTCTCTAGATACCCCTTAGCACGTATAGGAATATTATTTGGGGGTCCAGATATGGAGAAGAGTTTAGACACTAGGATAAGATAAGGAACACACCCATTATAAAGAAATCACATTAGGATTCTCTTTTTAAGCTGTTCCTTAAAACACTAGTGCTTAGGAAATCTATTGGAGGCAGAAGCAGTCAAGGGTAGCCTAGGGTTAGGGTTAGGCTTAGGGATAGGCTTAGAGTACGGCCTAGGGTACGTGTTCGGGGAGGGCTTCGGGTACGGCGTAGGGTATGGCTTAGGGTTAGGGTTAGGGTTAGTGTTAGGGTTAGGGCTCGGTTTAGGGTACGGGTTAGGATTAGGGTACGTGTTAGGGTTAGGGTAGGGGTTAGGGTTAGGGTACGTGTTAGGGTTAGGGTAGTTATTAAACCTATCCCTCTCTCTAGATACCCCTTAGCACGTAAAGGAATATTATTTGGGATTCCAGCCATGGAGAAGAGTTTAGACACTAGAATAAGATAAGGAACACACCCATTATAAAGAAATCACATTAGTATTCCCTTTTTAAGCTGTTCCTTAAAACACTAGTGCTTAGGAAATCTATTGCAGGCAGAAGCAGTCAAGGGTCTCCTAGGGTTAGGCTTAGGCTTAGGGTTAGGCTTAGGGTACGGCTTAGGGTACGGGTTCGGGGAGGGCTTCGGATACGGCGTAGGGTATGGGTTAGGGTTAGGGTTAGGGTTAGTGTTAGGGTTAGGGCTCGGTTTAGAGTACGGGTTAGGATTAGGGTACGTGTTAGGGTTAGGGTAGGGGTTAGGGATAGGGTACGCGTTAGGGTTAGGGTAGTTATTAAACCTATCCCACTATCTAGATTCCCCTTAGCACGTAAAGGAATATTATTTGGGGGACCAGCCATGGAGAAGAGTTTAGACACTAAGATAATATAAGGAACACACACATTATAAAGAAATCACATTAGGATTCTCTTTTTAAGCTGTGCCTTAAAACACTAGTGCTTAGGAAATCTATTGGAGGCAGAAGCAGTCAAGGGTAGTCTAGGGTTAGGGTTAGGCTTAGGGTTATGCTTAGGGTACGGCTTAGGGTACGGGTTCGGGGAGGGCTTCGTGTACGGCGTAGGGTATGGGTTAGGGTTAGGGTTAGGGTTAGTGTTAGGGTTAGGGCTCGGTTTAGTGTACGGGATAGGATTAGGGTACGTGTTAGGGTTAGGGTAGGGGTTAGGGTTAGGGTACGCGTTAGGGATAGGGTAGTTATTAAACCTATCCCACTCTCTAGATACCCCTTAGCACGTAAAGGAATATTATTTCGGGTTCTAGACATGGAGAAGAGTTTAGACACTAGTATAAGATAAGGAACTCACCCATTATAAAGAAATCACATTAGGATTCTCCTTTTAAGCTGTTCCTTAAAACACTAGTGCTTAGGAAATCTATTGGAGGCAGAAGCAGTCAAGGGTAGCCTAGGTTTAGGTTTAGGCTTAGGGATAGGCTTAGGGTACGGCTTAGGGTACGGGTTCGGGGAGGGCTTCGGTTATGGCGTAGGGTATGGCTTAGGGTTAGGGTTAGGTTTAGTGTTAGGGTTAGGGCTCGGTTTAGGGTACGGGTTAGAATTAGGGTACGTGTTAGGGTTAGGGTAGGGGTTAGGGTTAGGGTACGCGTTAGGGTTAGGGTAGTTATTAAACCTATCCCACTCTCTAGATACCCCTTAGCACGTAAAGGAATATTATTTGGGGGTCCAGCCATGGAGAAGAGTTTAGACACTAGGATAAGATAAGGAACACACCCATTATAAAGAAATCACATTAGGATTCTCTTTTTAAGCTGTTCCTTAAAACACTAGTGCTTAGGAAATCTATTGTAGGCAGAAGCAGTCAAGGGTAGCCTAGGGATAGGTTTAGGCTTAGGGTTAGGCTTAGGGTACGGCTTAGGGTACGGGTTCGGGGAGGGTTTCGGGTACGGCGTAGGGTATGGGTTAGGGTTAGGGTTAGTGTTAGTGTTAGGGTTAGGGCTCGGTTTAGGGTACGGGTTAGGATTAGGGTACGTGTTAGGGTTAGGGTAGCGGTTAGGGTTAGGGTACGCGTTAGGGTTAGGGTAGTGATTAAACCTATCCCACTCTCTAGATACCCCTTAGCACGTAAAGGAATATTATTTGGGGGTCCAGCCATGGAGAAGAGTTTAGACCCTAGGATTAGATAAGGAACACACCCATTATAAAGAAATCACATTAGGATTCTCTTTTAAAGCTGTTCCTTAAAACACTAGTGCTTAGGAAATCTATTGGAGGCAGAAGCAGTCAAGGGTAGCCTAGGGTTAGGCTTAGGCTTAGGGTTAGGCTTAGGGTACGGCTTAGGGTACGGGTTCGGGGAGGGCTTCGGGTACGGCGTAAGGTATGGGTTAGGGTTAGGGTTAGGGTTAGTGTTAGGGTTAGGGCTCGGTTTAGAGTACGGGTTAGGATTAGGGTACGTGTTAGGGTTAGGGTAGGGTTAGGGTTAGGGTACGCGTTAGGGTTAGGGTAGTTATTAAACCTATCCCACTCTCTAGATACCCCTTAGCACGTAAAGGAATATTATTTGGGGGTCCAGCCATGGAGAAGAGTTTAGACACTAGGATAAGATAAGGAACACACCCATTATAAAGAAATCACATTAGGATTCTCTTTTTAAGCTGTTCCTTAAAACACTAGTGCTTAGGAAATCTATTGGGGGCAGAAGCAGTCAAGGGTAGCCTAGTGTTAGGGTTAGGCTTAGGGTTAGGCTAAGGGTACGGCTTAGGGTACGGGTTCGGGGAGGGCTTCGGGTACGGCGTAGGGTATGGGTTAGTGTTAGGGTTAGGGTTAGTGTTAGGGTTAGGGCTCGGTTTAGGGTACAGTTTACGTTTAGTGTACGTGTTAGCGTTAGGGTCGGGGTTAGGGTTAGGGTACGCGTTAGGGTTAGGGTAGTTATTAAACCTATCCCACTCTCTAGATACCCCTTAGCACGTAAAGGAATATTATTTGGGGGTCCAGCCATGGAGAAGAGTTTAGACACTAAGATAATATAAGGAACACACACATTATAAAGAAATCACATTAGTATTCCCTTTTTAAGCTGTTCCTTAAAACACTAGTGCTTAGGAAATCTATTGTAGGCAGAAGCAGTCAAGGGTAGCCTAGGGTTAGGGTTAGGCTTAGGGTTAGGCTTAGGGTACGGCTTAGGGTACGGGTTCAGGGAGGGGTTCGTGTACGGCGTAGGGTATGGGTTAGGGTTAGGGTTTGGTTTAGTGTTAGGGTTAGGGCTCGGTTTAGGGTACGGTTTAGGATAAGGGTACGTGTTAGGGTTAGGGTAGGGGTTAGCGTTAGGGTATGTGTTAGGGTTAGGGTAGTTATTAAACCTATCCCACTCTCTAGATACCACTTAGCACGTAAAGGAATATTATTTGGGGGTCCAGCCATGGAGAAGCGTTTAGACTCTAGGATAAGATAAGGAACACACCCATTATTAAGAAATCACATTAGGATTCTCTTTTTAAGCTGTTCCTTAAAACACTAGTGCTTAGGAAATCTATTGGAGGCAGAAGCAGTCAAGGGTAGCCTAGGGTTAGGGTTAGGCTTAGGTTTAGGCTTAGGGTACGGCTTAGGTTACGGGTTCGGGGAGGGCTTCGGGTACGGCGTAGGGTATGGGTTAGGGTTAGGGTTAGGCTTAGTGTTAGGGTTAGGGCTCGGTTTAGGGTACGGTTTAGGATTAGGGTACGTGTTAGGGTTAGGGTAGGGGTTAGGGTTAGGGTACGTGTTAGGGTTAGGGTAGTTATTAAACCTATCCCTCTCTCTAGATACCCCTAGCACGTAAAGGAATATTATTTGGGATTCCAGCCATGGAGAAGAGTTTAGACACTAGAATAAGATAAGGAACACACCCATTATAAAAAAATCACATTAGGATTCTCTTTTTAAGCTGTTCCTTAAAACACTATTGCATAGGAAATCTATTGGAGGCAGAAGCAGTCAAGGGAAGCCTAGGGTTAGGGTTAGGCTTAGGGATAGGCTTAGGGTACGGCATAGGGTACGGGTTCGGGGAGGGCTTCGGTTACGGCGTAGGGTATGGCTGAGGGTTAGGGTTAGGTTTAGTGTTAGGGTTAGGGCTCGGTTTAGGGTACGGGTTAGGATTAGGGTACGTGTTAGGGTTTGGGTAGGGGTTAGGGTTAGGGTACGCATTAGGGTTAGGGTAGTTATTAAACCTATCCCAGTCTCTAGATACCCCTTAGCACGTAAAGGAATATTATTTGGGGGTCCAGCCATGGAGAAGAGTTTAGACACTTGGATAAGATAAGGAACACACCCATTATAAAGAAATCACATTAGGATTCTCTTTTTAAGCTGTGCCTTAAAACACTAGTGCTTAGGAAATCTATTGGAGGCAGAAGCAGTCAAGGGTAGTCTAGGGTTAGGGTTAGGCTTAGGGTTATGCTTAGGGTACGGCTTAGGGTACGGGTTCGGGGAGGGCTTCGGGTACGGCGTAGGGTATGGGTTAGGGTTAGGGTTAGGGTTAGTGTTAGGGTTAGGGCTCGGTTTAGTGTACGGGATAGAATTTGGGTACGTGTTAGGGTTAGGGTAGGGGTTAGGGTTAGGGTACGCGTTAGGGTTAGGGTAGTTATTAAACCTATCCCACTCTCTAGATACCCCTTAGCACGTAAAGGAATATTATTTGGGGGTCTAGACATGGAGAAGAGTTTAGACACTAGGATAAGATAAGGAACACACCCATTATAAAGAAATCACATTAGGATTCTCCTTTTAAGCTGTTCCTTAAAACACTAGTGCTTAGGAAATCTATTGGAGGCAGAAGCAGTCAAGGGTAGCCTAGGGTTAGGGTTAGGTTTAGGGATAGGCTTAGGGTACGGCTTAGGGTACGGGTTCGGGGAGGGCTTCGGGTACGGCGTAGGGTATTGCTTAGGGTTAGGGTTAGGTTTAGTGTTAGGGTTAGGGCTCGGTTTAGGGTACGGGTTAGGATTAGGGTACGTGTTAGGGTTTGGGTAGGGGTTAGGGTTAGGGTACGCATTAGGGTTAGGGTAGTTATTAAACCTATCCCAGTCTCTAGATACCCCTTAGCACGTAAAGGAATATTATTTGGGGGTCCAGCCATGGAGAAGAGTTTAGACACTTGGATAAGATAAGGAACACACCCATTATAAAGAAATCACATTAGGATTCTCTTTTTAAGCTGTTCCTTAAAACACTAGTGCTTAGGAAATCTATTGGGGGCAGAAGCAGTCAAGGGTAGCCTAGTGTTAGGGTTAGGCTTAGGGTTAGGCTAAGGGTACGGCTTAGGGTACGGGTTCGGGGAGGGCTTCGGGTACGGCGTAGGGTATGGGTTAGTGTTAGGGTTAGGGTTAGTGTTAGGGTTAGGGCTCGGTTTAGGGTACAGTTTACGTTTAGTGTACGTGTTAGGGTTAGGGTAGGGGTTAGGGTTAGGGTACGCGTTAGGGTTAGGGTAGTTATTAAACCTATCCCACTCTCTAGATACCCCTTAGCACGTAAAGGAATATTATTTGGGGGTCCAGCCATGGAGAAGCGTTTAGACTCTAGGATAAGATAAGGAACACACCCATTATTAAGAAATCACATTAGGATTCTCTTTTTAAGCTGTTCCTTAAAACACTAGTGCTTAGGAAATCTATTGGAGGCAGAAGCAGTCAAGGGTAGCCTAGGGTTAGGGTTAGGCTTAGGGTTAGGCTTAGGGTACGGCTTAGGTTACGGGTTCGGGGCGGGCTTCGGGTACGGCGTAGGGTATGGGTTAGGGTTAGGGTTAGGCTTAGTGTTAGGGTTAGGGCTCGGTTTAGGGTACGGTTTAGGATTAGGGTACGTGTTAGGGTTAGGGTAGGGGTTAGGGTTAGGGTACGTGTTAGGGTTAGGGTAGTTATTAAACCTATCCCTCTCTCTAGATACCCCTTAGCACGTAAAGGAATATTATTTGGGATTCCAGCCATGGAGAAGAGTTTAGACACTAGAATAAGATAAGGAACACACCCATTATAAAAAAATCACATTAGGATTCTCTTTTTAAGCTGTTCCTTAAAACACTATTGCATAGGAAATCTATTGGAGGCAGAAGCAGTCAAGGGAAGCCTAGGGTTAGGGTTAGGCTTTGGGTTAGGCTTAGGGTACGGCTTAGGGTACGGGTTCGGGGAGGGCTTCGGGTACGTCGTAGGGTATGGGTTAGGGTTAGGGTTAGGGTTAGTGTTAGGGTTAGGGCTCGGTTTAGTGTACGGGATAGAATTTGGGTACGTGTTAGGGTTAGGGTAGGGGTTAGGGTTAGGGTACGCGTTAGGGTTAGGGTAGTTATTAAACCTATCCCACTCTCTAGATACCCCTTAGCACGTAAAGGAATATTATTTGGGGTTCTAGACATGGAGAAGAGTTTAGACACTAGGATAAGATAAGGAACACACCCATTATAAAGAAATCACATTAGGATTCTCCTTTTAAGCTGTTCCTTAAAACACTAGTGCTTAGGAAATCTATTGGAGGCAGAAGCAGTCAAGGGTAGCCTAGGGTTAGGTTTAGGCTTAGGGATAGGCTTAGGGTACGGCATAGGGTACGGGTTCGGGGAGGGCTTCGGTTACGGCGTAGGGTATGGCTTAGGGTTAGGGTTAGGTTTAGTGTTAGGGTTAGGGCTCGGTTTAGGGTACGGGTTAGGATTAGGGTACGTGTTAGGGTTAGGGTAGGGGTTAGGGTTAGGGTACGCGTTAGGGTTAGGGTAGTTATTAAACCTATCCCACTATCTAGATTCCCCTTAGCACGTAAAGGAATATTATTTGGGGGACTAGCCATGGTGAAGAGTTTAGACACTAAGATAACATAAGGAACACACACATTATAAAGAAATCACATTAGGATTCTCTTTTTAAGCTGTGCCTTAAAACACTACTGCTTAGGAAATCTATTGGAGGCAGAAGCAGTCAACGGTAGCCTAGGGTTAGGGTTAGGTTTAGGGATAGGCTTAGGGTACGGCTTAGGGTACGGGTTCGGGGAGGGCTTCGGGTACGGCGTAGGGTATTGCTTAGGGTTAGGGTTAGGTTTAGTGTTAGGGTTAGGGCTCGGTTTAGGGTACGGGTTAGGATTAGGGTACGTGTTAGGGTTTGGGTAGGGGTTAGGGTTAGGGTACGCGTTAGGGTTAGGGTAGTTATTAAACCTATCCCAGTCTCTAGATACCCCTTAGCACGTAAAGGAATATTATTTGGGGGTCCAGCCATGGAGAAGAGTTTAGACACTTGGATAAGATAAGGAACACACCCATTATAAAGAAATCAGATTAGGATTCTCTTTTTAAGCTGTTCCTTAAAACACTAGTGCTTAGGAAATCTATTGGGGGCAGAAGCAGTCAAGGGTAGCCTAGTGTTAGGGTTAGGCTTAGGGTTAGGCTAAGGGTACGGCTTAGGGTACGGGTTCGCGGAGGGCTTCGGGTACGGCGTAGGGTATGGGTTAGTGTTAGGGTTAGGGCTCGGTTTAGAGTACAGTTTACGTTTAGTGTACGTGTTAGGGTTAGGGTAGGGGTTAGGGTTAGGGTACGCGTTAGGGTTAGGGTAGTTATTAAACCTATCCCACTCTCTAGATACCCCTTAGCACGTAAAGGAATATTATTTGGGGGTCCAGCCATGGAGAAGAGATTAGACACTAAGATAATATAAGGAACACACACATTATAAAGAAATCACATTAGTATTCCCTTTTTAAGCTGTTCCTTAAAACACTAGTGCTTAGGAAATCTATTGGAGGCAGAAGCAGTCAAGGGTAGCCTAGGGTTAGGGTTAGGCATAGGGTTAGGCTTAGGGTACGGCTTAGGGTACGGGTTCAGGGAGGGGTTCGTGTATGGCGTAGGGTATGGGTTAGGGTTAGGGTTTGGGTTAGTGTTAGGGTTAGGGCTCGGTTTAGGGTACGGTTTAGGATTAGGGTACGTGTTAGGGTTAGGGTAGGGGTTAGCGTTAGGGTACGTGTTAGGGTTAGGGTAGTTATTAAACCTATCCCACTCTCTAGATACCACTTAGCACGTAAAGGAATATTATTTGGGGGTCCAGCCATGGAGAAGCGTTTAGACTCTAGGATAAGATAAGGAACACACCCATTATTAAGAAATCACATTAGGATTCTCTTTTTAAGCTGTTCCTTAAAACACTAGTGCTTAGGAAATCTATTGGAGGCAGAAGCAGTCAAGGGTAGCCTAGGGTTAGGGTTAGGCTTAGGGTTAGGCTTAGGGTACGGCTTAGGTTACGGGTTCGGGGAGGGCTTCGGGTACGGCGTAGGGTATGGGTTAGGGTTAGGGTTAGGCTTAGTGTTAGGGTTAGGGCTCGGTTTAGGGTACGGTTTAGGATTAGGGTACGTGTTAGGGTTAGGGTAGGGGTTAGGGTTAGGGTACGTGTTAGGGTTAGGGTAGTTATTAAACCTATCCCTCTCTCTAGATACCCCTAGCACGTAAAGGAATATTATTTGGGATTCCAGCCATGGAGAAGAGTTTAGACACTAGAATAAGATAAGGAACACACCCATTATAAAAAAATCACATTAGGATTCTCTTTTTAAGCTGTTCCTTAAAACACTATTGCATAGGAAATCTATTGGAGGCAGAAGCAGTCAAGGGAAGCCTAGGGTTAGGGTTAGGCTTAGGGATAGGCTTAGGGTACGGCATAGGGTACGGGTTCGGGGAGGGCTTCGGTTACGGCGTAGGGTATGGCTTAGGGTTAGGGTTAGGTTTAGTGTTAGGGTTAGGGCTCGGTTTAGGGTACGGGTTAGGATTAGGGTACGTGTTAGGGTTTGGGTAGGGGTTAGGGTTAGGGTACGCATTAGGGTTAGGGTAGTTATTAAACCTATCCCAGTCTCTAGATACCCCTTATCACGTAAAGGAATATTATTTGGGGGTCCAGCCATGGAGAAGAGTTTAGACACTTGGATAAGATAAGGAACACACCCATTATAAAGAAATCACATTAGGATTCTCTTTTTAAGCTGTGCCTTAAAACACTAGTGCTTAGGAAATCTATTGGAGGCAGAAGCAGTCAAGGGTAGTCTAGGGTTAGGGTTAGGCTTAGGGTTATGCTTAGGGTACGGCTTAGGGTACGGGTTCGGGGAGGGCTTCGGGTACGGCGTAGGGTATGGGTTAGGGTTAGGGTTAGGGTTAGTGTTAGGGTTAGGGCTCGGTTTAGTGTACGGGATAGAATTTGGGTACGTGTTAGGGTTAGGGTAGGGGTTAGGGTTAGGGTACGCGTTAGGGTTAGGGTAGTTATTAAACCTATCCCACTCTCTAGATACCCCTTAGCACGTAAAGGAATATTATTTGGGGGTCTAGACATGGAGAAGAGTTTAGACACTAGGATAAGATAAGGAACACACCCATTATAAAGAAATCACATTAGGATTCTCCTTTTAAGCTGTTCCTTAAAACACTAGTGCTTAGGAAATCTATTGGAGGCAGAAGCAGTCAAGGGTAGCCTAGGGTTAGGGTTAGGTTTAGGGATAGGCTTAGGGTACGGCTTAGGGTACGGGTTCGGGGAGGGCTTCGGGTACGGCGTAGGGTATTGCTTAGGGTTAGGGTTAGGTTTAGTGTTAGGGTTAGGGCTCGGTTTAGGGTACGGGTTAGGATTAGGGTACGTGTTAGGGTTTGGGTAGGGGTTAGGGTTAGGGTACGCATTAGGGTTAGGGTAGTTATTAAACCTATCCCAGTCTCTAGATACCCCTTAGCACGTAAAGGAATATTATTTGGGGGTCCAGCCATGGAGAAGAGTTTAGACACTTGGATAAGATAAGGAACACACCCATTATAAAGAAATCACATTAGGATTCTCTTTTTAAGCTGTTCCTTAAAACACTAGTGCTTAGGAAATCTATTGGGGGCAGAAGCAGTCAAGGGTAGCCTAGTGTTAGGGTTAGGCTTAGGGTTAGGCTAAGGGTACGGCTTAGGGTACGGGTTCGGGGAGGGCTTCGGGTACGGCGTAGGGTATGGGTTAGTGTTAGGGTTAGGGTTAGTGTTAGGGTTAGGGCTCGGTTTAGGGTACAGTTTACGTTTAGTGTACGTGTTAGGGTTAGGGTAGGGGTTAGGGTTAGGGTACGCGTTAGGGTTAGGGTAGTTATTAAACCTATCCCACTCTCTAGATACCCCTTAGCACGTAAAGGAATATTATTTGGGGGTCCAGCCATGGAGAAGAGTTTAGACACTAAGATAATATAAGGAACACACACATTATAAAGAAATCACATTAGTATTCCCTTTTTAAGCTGTTCCTTAAAACACTAGTGCTTAGGAAATCTATTGGAGGCAGAAGCAGTCAAGGGTAGCCTAGGGTTAGGGTTAGGCTTAGGGTTAGGCTTAGGGTACGGCTTAGGGTACGGGTTCAGGGAGGGGTTCGTGTACGGCGTAGGGTATGGGTTAGGGTTAGGGTTTGGGTTAGTGTTAGGGTTAGGGCTCGGTTTAGGGTACGGTTTAGGATTAGGGTACGTGTTAGGGTTAGGGTAGGGGTTAGCGTTAGGGTACGTGTTAGGGTTAGGGTAGTTATTAAACCTATCCCACTCTCTAGATACCACTTAGCACATAAAGGAATATTATTTGGGGGTCCAGCCATGGAGAAGCGTTTAGACTCTAGGATAAGATAAGGAACACACCCATTATTAAGAAATCACATTAGGATTCTCTTTTTAAGCTGTTCCTTAAAACACTAGTGCTTAGGAAATCTATTGGAGGCAGAAGCAGTCAAGGGTAGCCTAGGGTTAGGGTTAGGCTTAGGGTTAGGCTTAGGGTACGGCTTAGGTTACGGGTTCGGGGCGGGCTTCGGGTACGGCGTAGGGTATGGGTTAGGGTTAGGGTTAGGCTTAGTGTTAGGGTTAGGGCTCGGTTTAGGGTACGGTTTAGGATTAGGGTACGTGTTAGGGTTAGGGTAGGGGTTAGGGTTAGGGTACGTGTTAGGGTTAGGGTAGTTATTAAACCTATCCCTCTCTCTAGATACCCCTTAGCACGTAAAGGAATATTATTTGGGATTCCAGCCATGGAGAAGAGTTTAGACACTAGAATAAGATAAGGAACACACCCATTATAAAAAAATCACATTAGGATTCTCTTTTTAAGCTGTTCCTTAAAACACTATTGCATAGGAAATCTATTGGAGGCAGAAGCAGTCAAGGGAAGCCTACGGTTAGGGTTAGGCTTTGGCTTAGGCTTAGGGTACGGCTTAGGGTACGGGTTCGGGGAGGGCTTCGGGTACGTCGTAGGGTATGGGTTAGGGTTAGGGTTAGGGTTAGTGTTAGGGTTAGGGCTCGGTTTAGTGTACGGGATAGAATTTGGGTACGTGTTAGGGTTAGGGTAGGGGTTAGGGTTAGGGTACGCGTTAGGGTTAGGGTAGTTATTAAACCTATCCCACTCTCTAGATACCCCTTAGCACGTAAAGGAATATTATTTGGGGTTCTAGACATGGAGAAGAGTTTAGACACTAGGATAAGATAAGGAACACACCCATTATAAAGAAATCACATTAGGATTCTCCTTTTAAGCTGTTCCTTAAAACACTAGTGCTTAGGAAATCTATTGGAGGCAGAAGCAGTCAAGGGTAGCCTAGGGTTAGGTTTAGGCTTAGGGATAGGCTTAGGGTACGGCATAGGGTACGGGTTCGGGGAGGGCTTCGGTTACGGCGTAGGGTATGGCTTAGGGTTAGGGTTAGGTTTAGTGTTAGGGTTAGGGCTCGGTTTAGGGTACGGGTTAGGATTAGGGTACGTGTTAGGGTTAGGGTAGGGGTTAGGGTTAGGGTACGCGTTAGGGTTAGGGTAGTTATTAAACCTATCCCACTATCTAGATTCCCCTTAGCACGTAAAGGAATATTATTTGGGGGACTAGCCATGGTGAAGAGTTTAGACACTAAGATAACATAAGGAACACACACATTATAAAGAAATCACATTAGGATTCTCTTTTTAAGCTGTGCCTTAAAACACTACTGCTTAGGAAATCTATTGGAGGCAGAAGCAGTCAACGGTAGCCTAGGGTTAGGGTTAGGTTTAGGGATAGGCTTAGGGTACGGCTTAGGGTACGGGTTCGGGGAGGGCTTCGGGTACGGCGTAGGGTATTGCTTAGGGTTAGGGTTAGGTTTAGTGTTAGGGTTAGGGCTCGGTTTAGGGTACGGGTTAGGATTAGGGTACGTGTTAGGGTTTGGGTAGGGGTTAGGGTTAGGGTACGCGTTAGGGTTAGGGTAGTTATTAAACCTATCCCAGTCTCTAGATACCCCTTAGCACGTAAAGGAATATTATTTGGGGGTCCAGCCATGGAGAAGAGTTTAGACACTTGGATAAGATAAGGAACACACCCATTATAAAGAAATCACATTAGGATTCTCTTTTTAAGCTGTTCCTTAAAACACTAGTGGTTAGGAAATCTATTGGGGGCAGAAGCAGTCAAGGGTAGCCTAGTGTTAGGGTTAGGCTTAGGGTTAGGCTAAGGGTACGGCTTAGGGTACGGGTTCGGGGAGGGCTTCGGGTATGGCGTAGGGTATGGGTTAGTGTTAGGGTTAGGGTTAGTGTTAGGGTTAGGGCTCGGTTTAGGGTACAGTTTACGTTTAGTGTACGTGTTAGGGTTAGGGTAGGGGTTAGGGTTAGGGTACGCGTTAGGGTTAGGGTAGTTATTAAACCTATCCCACTCTCTAGATACCCCTTAGCACGTAAAGGAATATTATTTGGGGGTCCAGCCATGGAGAAGAGTTTAGACACTAAGATAATATAAGGAACACACACATTATAAAGAAATCACATTAGTATTCCCTTTTTAAGCTGTTCCTTAAAACACTAGTGCTTAGGAAATCTATTGGAGGCAGAAACAGTCAAGGGTAGCCTAGGGTTAGGGTTAGGCTTAGGGTTAGGCTTAGGGTACGGCTTAGGGTACGGGTTCAGGGAGGGGTTCGTGTACGGTGTAGGGTATGGGTTAGGGTTAGGGTTTGGGTTAGTGTTAGGGTTAGGGCTCGGTTTAGGGTACGGTTTAGGATTAGGGTACGTGTTAGGGTTAGGGTAGGGGTTAGCGTTAGGGTACGTGTTAGGGTTAGGGTAGTTATTAAACCTATCCCACTCTCTAGATACCACTTAGCACGTAAAGGAATATTATTTGGGGGTCCAGCCATGGAGAAGCGTTTAGACTCTAGGATAAGATAAGGAACACACCCATTATTAAGAAATCACATTAGGATTCTCTTTTTAAGCTGTTCCTTAAAACACTAGTGCTTAGGAAATCTATTGGAGGCAGAAGCAGTCAAGGGTAGCCTAGGGTTAGGGTTAGGCTTAGGGTTAGGCTTAGGGTACGGCTTAGGTTACGGGTTCGGGGCGGGCTTCGGGTACGGCGTAGGGTATGGGTTAGGGTTAGGGTTAGGCTTAGTGTTAGGGTTAGGGCTCGGTTTAGGGTACGGTTTAGGATTAGGGTACGTGTTAGGGTTAGGGTAGGGGTTAGGGTTAGGGTACGTGTTAGGGTTAGGGTAGTTATTAAACCTATCCCTCTCTCTAGATACCCCTTAGCACGTAAAGGAATATTATTTGGGATTCCAGCCATGGAGAAGAGTTTAGACACTAGAATAAGATAAGGAACACACCCATTATAAAAAAATCACATTAGGATTCTCTTTTTAAGCTGTTCCTTAAAACACTATTGCATAGGAAATCTATTGGAGGCGGAAGCAGTCAAGGGAAGCCTAGGGTTAGGGTTAGGCTTAGGGTTAGGCTTAGGGTACGGCTTAGGGTACGGGTTCGGGGAGGGCTTCCGGTACGTCGAGGGTATGGGTTAGGGTTAGGGTTAGGGTTAGTGTTAGGGTTAGGGCTCGGTTTAGGGTATGGGTTAGGATTAGGGTACGTGTTAGGGTTAGGGTAGGGGTTAGGGTTAGGGTACGCGTTAGGGTTAGGGTAGTTATTAAACCTATCCCACTCTCTAGATACCCCTTAGCACGTAAAGGAATATTATTTGGGGGTCCAGCCATGGAGAAGAGTTTAGACACTAGGATAAGATAAGGAACACACCCATTATAAAGAAATCACATTAGGATTCTCTTTTTAAGCTGTTCCTTAAAACACTAGTGCTTAGGAAATCTATTGTAGGCAGAAGCAGTCAAGGGTAGCCTAGGGATAGGGTTAGGCTTAGGGTTAGGCTTCGGGTACGGCTTAGGGTACGGCGTAGGTTATGGGTTAGGGTTAGGGTTAGGGTTAGTGTTAGGGTTAGGGCTCGGTTTAGGGTACGGGTTAGGATTAGGGTACGTGTTAGGGTTTGGGTAGGGGTTAGGGTTAGGGTACGCGTTAGGGTTAGGGTAGTTATTAAACCTATCCCACTCTCTAGATACCCCTTAGCACATAAAGGAATATTATTTGGGGGTCCAGCCATGGAGAAGAGTTTAGACACTAGGATAAGATAAGGAACACACCCATTATAAAAAAATCACATTAGGATTCTCTTTTTAAGCTGTTCCTTAAAACACTATTGCGTAGGAAATCTATTGGAGGCAGAAGCAGTCAAGGGAAGCCTAGGGTTAGGGTTAGGCTTAGGGTTAGGCTTAGGGTACGGCTTAGGGTACGGGTTCGGGGAGGGCTTCGGGTACGTCGTAGGGTATGGGTTAGGGTTAGGGTTAGGGTTAGTGTTAGGGTTAGGGCTCGGTTTAGTGTACGGGATAGGATTAGGGTACGTGTTAGGGTTAGGGTAGGGGTTAGGGTTAGGGTACGCGTTAGGGTTAGGGTAGTTATTAAACCTATCCCACTCTCTAGATACCCCTTAGCACGTAAAGGAATATTATTTGGGGTTCTAGACATGGAGAAGAGTTTAGACACTAGGATAAGATAAGGAACACACCCATTATAAAGAAATCACATTAGGATTCTCCTTTTAACCTGTTCCTTAAAACACTAGTGCTTAGGAAATCTATTGGAGGCAGAAGCAGTCAAGGGTAGCCTAGGGTTAGGTTTAGGCTTAGGGATAGGCTTAGGGTACGGCATAGGGTACGGGTTCGGGGAGGGCTTCGGTTACGGCGTAGGGTATGGCTTAGGGTTAGGGTTAGGTTTAGTGTTAGGGTTAGGGCTCGGGTTAGGGTACGGGTTAGAATTAGGGTACGTGTTAGGGTTAGGGTAGGGGTTAGGGTTAGGGTACGCGTTAGGGTTAGGGTAGTTATTAAACCTATCCCACTCTCTAGATACCCCTTTGCACGTAAAGGAATATTATTTGGGGGTCCAGCCATGGAGAAGAGTTTAGACACTAGGATAAGATAAGGAACACACCCATTATAAAGAAATCACATTAGGATTCTCTTTTTAAGCTGTTCCTTAAAACACTAGTGCTTAGGAAATCTATTGTAGGCAGAAGCAGTCAAGGGTAGCCTAGGGATAGGTTTAGGCTTAGGGTTAGGCTTAGGGTACGGCTTAGGGTACGGGTTCGGGGAGGGTTTCGGGTACGGCATAGGGTATGGGTTAGGGTTAGGGTTAGTGTTAGTGTTAGGGTTAGGGCTCGGTTTAGGGTACGGGTTAGGATTAGGGTACGTGTTAGGGTTAGGGTAGCGGTTAGGGTTAAGGTACGCGTTAGGGTTAGGGTAGTGATTAAACCTATCCCACTCTCTAGATACCCCTTAGCACGTAAAGGAATATTATTTGGGGGTCCAGCCATGGAGAAGAGTTTAGACACTAGGATTAGATAAGGAACACACCCATTAGAAAGAAATCACTTTAGGATTCTCTTTTAAAGCTGTTCCTTAAAACACTAGTGCTTAGGAAATCTATTGGAGGCAGAAGCAGTCAAGGGTAGCCTAGGGTTAGGCTTAGGTTTAGGGTTAGGCTTAGGGTACGGCTTAGGGTACGGGTTCGGGGAGGGCTTCGGGTACGGCGTAAGGTATGGGTTAGGGTTAGGGTTAGGGTTAGTGTTAGGGTTAGGCCTCGGTTTAGAGTACGGGTTAGGATTAGGGTACGTGTTAGGGTTAGGGTAGGGGTTAGGGATTGGGTACGCGTTAGGGTTAGGGTAGTTATTAAACCTATCCCACTCTCTAGATACCCCTTAGCACGTAAAGGAATATTATTTGTGGGTCCAGCCGTGGAGAAGAGTTTAGACACTAGGATAAGATAAGGAACACACCCATTATAAAGAAATCACATTAGGATTCTCTTTTTAAGCTGTTCCTTAAAACACTAGTGCTTAGGAAATCTATTGTAGGCAGAAGCAGTCAAGGGTAGCCTAGGGATAGGGTTAGGCTTAGGGTTAGGCTTAGGGTACGGCTTAGGGTACGGCGTAGGATATGGGTTAGGGTTAGGGTTAGGGTTAGTGTTAGGGTTAGGGCTCGGTTTAGGGTACGGGTTAGGATTAGGGTACGTGTTAGGGTTTGGGTAGGGGTTAGGTTTAGGGTACGCGTTAGGGTTAGGGTAGTTATTAAACCTATCCCACTCTCTAGATACCCCTTAGCACATAAAGGAATATTATTTGGGGGTCCAGCCATGGAGAAGAGTTTAGACACTAGGATAAGATAAGGAACACACCCATTATAAAGAAATCACATTAGGATTCTCTTTTTAAGCTGTTCCTTAAAACACTAGTGCTTAGGAAATCTATTGGGGGCAGAAGCAGTCAAGGGTAGCCTAGTGTTAGGGTTAGGCTTAGGGTTAGGCTAAGGGTACGGCTTAGGGTACGGGTTCGGGGAGGGCTTCGGGTACTGCGTAGGGTATGGGTTAGTGTTAGGGTTAGGGTTAGTGTTAGGGTTAGGGCTCGGTTTAGGGTACAGTTTACGTTCAGTGTACGTGTTAGGGTTAGGGTAGGGGTTATGGTTAGGGTACGCGTTAGGGTTAGGGTAGTTATTAAACCTATCCCACTCTCTAGATACCCCTTAGCACGTAAAGGAATATTATTTGGGGGTCCAGCCAAGGAGAAGAGTTAAGACACTAAGATAATATAAGGAACACACACATTATAAAGAAATCACATTAGTATTCCCTTTTTAAGCTGTTCCTTAAAACACTAGTGCGTAGAAAATCTATTGGAGGCAGAAGCAGTCAAGGGTAGCCTAGGGTTAGGGTTAGGCTTAGGGTTAGGCTTAGGGTACGGCTTAGGGTACGGGTTCAGGGAGGGGTTCGTGTACGGCGTAGGGTATGGGTTAGGGTTAGGGTTTGGGTTAGTGTTAGGGTTAGGGCTCGGTTTAGGGTACGGTTTAGGATTAGGGTACGTGTTAGGGTTAGGGTAGGGGTTAGCGTTAGGGTACGTGTTAGGGTTAGGGTAGTTATTAAACCTATCCCACTCTCTAGATACCACTTAGCACGTAAAGGAATATTATTTGGGGGTCCAGCCACGGAGAAGCGTTTAGACTCTAGGATAAGATAAGGAACACACCCATTATTAAGAAATCACATTAGGATTCTCTTTTTAAGCTGTTCCTTAAAACACTAGTGCTTAGGAAATCTATTGGAGGCAGAAGCAGTCAAGGGTAGCCTAGGGTTAGGGTTAGGCTTAGGGTTAGGCTTAGGGTACGGCTTAGGTTACGGGTTCGGGGCGGGCTTCGGGTACGGCGTAGGGTATGGGTTAGGGTTAGGGTTAGGCTTAGTGTTAGGTTTAGGGCTCGGTTTAGGGTACGGTTTAGGATTAGGGTACGTGTTAGGGTTAGGGTAGGTGTTAGGGTTAGGGTACGTGTTAGGGTTAGGGTAGTTATTAAACCTATCCCTCTCTCTAGATACCCCTTAGCACGTAAAAGAATATTATTTGGGATTCCAGCCATGGAGAAGAGTTTAGACACTAGAATAAGATAAGGAACACACCCATTATAAAGAAATCACATTAGTATTCCCTTTTTAAGCTGTTCCTTAAAACACTAGTGCTTAGGAAATCTATTGGAGGCAGAAGCAGTCAAGGGTCTCCTAGGGTTAGGCTTAGGCTTAGGGTTAGGCTTAGGGTACGGCTTAGGGTACGGGTTCGGGGAGGGCTTCGAATATGGCGTAGGGTATGGGTTAGGGTTAGGGTTAGGGTTAGTGTTAGGGTTAGGGCTCGGTTTAGAGTACGGGTTAGGATTAGGGTACGTGTTAGGGTTAGGGTAGGGGTTAGGGATAGGGTACGCGTTAGGGTTAGTGTAGTTATTAAACCTATCCCACTATCTAGATTCCCCTTAGCACGTAAAGGAATATTATTTGGGGGACCAGCCATGGAGAAGAGTTTAGACACTAAGATAATATAAGGAACACACACATTATAAAGAAATCACATTAGGATTCTCTTTTTAAGCTGTGCCTTAAAACACTAGTGCTTAGGAAATCTATTGGAGGCAGAAGCAGTCAAGGGTAGTCTAGGGTTAGGGTTAGGCTTAGGGTTATGCTTAGGGTACGGCTTAGGGTACGGGTTCGGGGAGGGCTTCGGGTACGGCGTAGGGTATGGGTTAGGGTTAGGGTTAGGGTTAGTGTTAGGGTTAGGGTTCGGTTTAGTGTACGGGATAGGATTAGGGTACGTGTTAGGGTTAGGGTAGGGGTTAGGGTTAGGCTACGCGTTAGGGTTAGGGTAGTTATTAAACCTATCCCACTCTCTAGATACCCCTTAGCACGTAAAGGAATATTATTTGGGCTCCTAGACATGGAGAAGAATTTAGACACTAGTATAAGATAAGGAACACACCCATTATAAAGAAATCACATTAGGATTCTCCTTTTAAGCTGTTCCTTAAAACACTAGTGCTTAGGAAATCTATTGGAGGCAGAAGCAGTCAAGGGTAGCCTAGGGTTAGGTTTAGGCGTAGGGATAGGCTTACGGTACGGCTTAGGGTACGGGTTCGGGGAGGGCTTCGGTTACGGCATAGGGTATGGCTTAGGGTTAGGGTTAGGTTTAGTGTTAGGGTTAGGGCTCGGTTTAGGGTACGGGTTAGAATTAGGGTACGTGTTAGGGTTAGGGTAGGGGTTAGGGTTAGGGTACGCGTTAGGGTTAGGGTAGTTATTAAACCTATCCCACTCTCTAGATACCCCTTAGCACGTAAAGGAATATTATTTGGGGGTCCAGCCATGGAGAAGAGTTTAGACACTAGGATAAGATAAGGAACACACCCATTATAAAGAAATCACTTTAGGATTCTCTTTTTAAGCTGTTCCTTAAAACACTAGTGCTTAGGAAATCTATTGTAGGCAGAAGCAGTCAAGGGTAGCCTAGGGATAGGTTTAGGCTTAGGGTACGGCTTAGGGTACGGGTTCGGGGAGGGTTTCGGGTACGGCATAGGGTAAGGGTTAGGGTTAGGGTTAGTGTTGTGTTAGGGTTAGGGCTCGGTTTAGGGTACGGGTTAGGATTAGGGTACGTGTTAGGGTTAGGGTAGCGGTTAGGGTTAAGGTACGCGTTAGGGTTAGGGTAGTGATTAAACCTATCCCACTCTCTAGATACCCCTTAGCACGTAAAGGAATATTATTTGGGGGTCCAGCCATGGAGAAGAGTTTAGACACTAGGATTAGATAAGGAACACACCCATTATAAAGAAATCACATTAGGATTCTCTTTTAAAGCTGTTCCTTAAAACACTAGTGCTTAGGAAATCTATTGGAGGCAGAAGCAGTCAAGGGTAGCCTAGGGTTAGGCTTAGGCTTAGGGTTAGGCTTAGGGTACGGCTTAGGGTACGGGTTCGGGGAGGGCTTCGGGTACGGCGTAAGGTATGGGTTAGGGTTAGGGTTAGGGTTAGTGTTAGGGTTAGGGCTCGGTTTAGAGTACGGGTTAGGATTAGGGTACGTGTTAGGGTTAGGGTAGGGGTTAGGGATAGGGTACGCGTTAGGGTTAGGGTAGTTATTAAACCTATCCCACTCTCTAGATACACCTTAGCAAGTAAAGGAATATTATTTCGGGGTCCAGCCATGGAGAAGAGTTTAGACACTAGGATAAGATAAGGAACACACCTATTATAAAGAAATCACATTAGGATTCTCGTTTTAAGCTCTTCCTTAAAACACTAGTGCTTAGGAAATCTATTGGAGGCAGAAGCAGTCAAGGGTAGCCTAGGGTTAGGGTTAGGCTTAGGGTTAGGCTTAGGGTACGACTTAGGGTACGGGTTCGGGGAGGGCTTCGGGTACGGCGTAGGATATGGTTTAGGGTTAGGGTTAGGGTTAGTGTTAGGGTTAGGGCTCGGTTTAGGGTACGGGATAGGATTAGGGTACGTGTTAGGGTTAGGGTAGGGGTTAGGGTTAGGGTACGCGTTAGGGTTAGGGTAGTTATTAAACCTATCCCACTCTCTAGATACCCCTTAGCACGTAAAGGAATATTATTTGGGGGTCCAGATATGGAGAAGTGTTTAGACACTAGGATAAGATAAGGAACACACCCATTATAAAGAAATCACATTAGGATTCTCTTTTTAAGCTTTTCCTTAAAACACTAGTGCTTAGGAAATCTATTGGAGGCAGAAGCAGTCAAGGGTCTCCTAGGGTTTGGGTTAGGCTTAGGGTTAGGCTTAGGGTACGGCTTAGGGTACGGGTTCGGGGATGGCTTCGGATACGGCGTAGGGTATGGGTTAGGGTTAGGGTTAGGGTTAGTGTTAGGGTTAGGGCTCGGTTTAGAGTACGGGTTAGGATTAGGGTACGTGTTAGGGTTAGGGTAGGGGTTAGGGATAGGGTACGCGTTAGGGTTAGGGTAGTTATTAAACCTATCCCACTATCTAGATTCCCCTTAGCACGTAAAGGAATATTATTTGGGGGACCAGCCATGGAGAAGAGTTTAGACACTAAGATAATATAAGGAACACACACATTATAAAGAAATCACATTAGTATTCTCTTTTTAAGCTGTGCCTTAAAACACTAGTGCTTAGGAAATCTATTGGAGGCAGAAGCAGTCAAGGGTAGTCTAGGGTTAGGGTTAGGCTTAGGGTTATGCTTAGGGTACGGCTTAGGGTACGGGTTCGGGGAGGGCTTCGGGTACGGCGTAGGGTATGGGTTAGGGTTAGGGTTAGGGTTAGTGTTAGGGTTAGGGCTCGGTTTAGTGTACGGGATAGGATTAGGGTACGTGTTAGGGTTAGGGTAGGGGTTAGGGTTAGGGTACGCATTAGGGTTAGGGTAGTTATTAAACCTATCCCACTCTCTAGATACCCCTTAGCACGTAAAGGAATATTATTTGGGGTTCTAGACATGGAGAAGAGTTTAGACACTAGTATAAGATAAGGAACACACCCATTATAAAGAAATCACATTAGGATTCTCCTTTTTAGCTGTTCCTTAAAACACTAGTGCTTAGGAAATCTATTGGAGGCAGAAGCAGTCAAGGGTAGCCTAGGGTTAGGTTTAGGCTTAGGGATAGGCTTAGGGTACGGCTTAGGGTACGGGTTCGGGGAGGGCTTTGGTTACGGCGTAGGGTATGGCTTAGGGTTAGGGTTAGGTTTAGTGTTAGGGTTAGGGCTCGGTTTAGGGTACGGGTTAGGATTAGGGTACGTGTTAGGGTTAGGGTAGCGGTTAGGGTTAGGGTACGCGTTAGGGTTAGGGTAGTGATTAAACCTATCCCACTCTCTAGATACCCCTTAGCACGTAAAGGAATATTATTTGGGGGTCCAGCCATGGAGAAGAGTTTAGACACTAGGATTAGATAAGGAACACACCCATTATAAAGAAATCACATTAGGATTCTCTTTTAAAGCTGTTCCTTAAAACACTAGTGCTTAGGAAATCTATTGGAGGCAGAAGCAGTCAAGGGTAGCCTAGGGTTAGGCTTAGGCTTAGGGTTAGGCTTAGGGTACGGCTTAGGGTACGGGTTCGGGGAGGGCTTCGGGTACGGCGTAAGGTATGGGTTAGGGTTAGGGTTAGGGTTAGTGTTAGGGTTAGGGCTCGGTTTAGAGTACGGGTTAGGATTAGGGTACGTGTTAGGGTTAGGTTAGGGGTTAGGGATAGGGTACGCGTTAGGGTTAGGGTAGTTATTAAACCTATCCCACTCTCTAGATACACCTTAGCAAGTAAAGGAATATTATTTCGGGGTCCAGCCATGGAGAAGAGTTTAGACACTAGGATAAGATAAGGAACACACCTATTATAAAGAAATCACATTAGGATTCTCGTTTTAAGCTCTTCCTTAAAACACTAGTGCTTAGGAAATCTATTGGAGGCAGAAGCAGTCAAGGGTAGCCTAGGGTTAGGGTTAGGCTTAGGGTTAGGCTTAGGGTACGACTTAGGGTACGGGTTCAGGGAGGGCTTCGGGTACGGCGTAGGATATGGTTTAGGGTTAGGGTTAGGGTTAGTGTTAGTGTTAGGGCTCGGTTTAGGGTACGGGATAGGATTAGGGTACGTGTTAGGGTTAGGGTTAGGGTACGCGTTAGGGTTAGGGTAGTTATTAAACCTATCCCACTCTCTAGATACCCCTTAGCACGTAAAGGAATATTATTTGGGGGTCCAGATATGGAGAAGAGTTTAGACACTAGGATAAGATAAGGAACACACCCAGTATAAAGAAATCACATTAGTATTCCCTTTTTAAGCTGTTCCTTAAAACACTAGTGCTTAGGAAATCTATTGGAGGCAGAAGCAGTCAAGGGTCTCCTAGGGTTAGGCTTAGGCTTAGGGTTAGGCTTAGGGTACGGCTTAGTGTACGGGTTCGGGGAGGGCTTCGGATACGGCGTAGGGTATGGGTTAGGGTTAGGGTTAGGGTTAGTGTTAGGTTTAGGGCTCGGTTTAGGGTACGGGTTAGAATTAGGGTACGTGTTAGGGTTAGGGTAGGGGTTAGGGTTAGGGTATGCGTTAGGGTTAGGGTAGTTATTAAACCTATCCCACTCTCTAGATACCCCTTAGCACGTAAAGGAATATTATTTGGGGGTCCAGATATGGAGAAGAGTTTAGACACTAGGATAAGATAAGGAACACACACATTATAAAGAAATCACATTAGGATTCTCTTTTTAAGCTGTGCCTTAAAACACTAGTGCTTAGGAAATCTATTGGAGGCAGAAGCAGTCAAGGGTAGTCTAGGGTTAGGGTTAGGCTTAGGGTTATGCTTAGGGTACGGCTTAGGGTACGGGTTCGGGGAGGGCTTCGGGTACGGCGTAGGGTATGGGTTAGGGTTAGGGTTAGGGTTAGTGTTAGGGTTAGGGTTCGGTTTAGTGTACGGGATAGGATTAGGGTACGTGTTAGGGTTAGGGTAGGGGTTAGGGTTAGGCTACGCGTTAGGGTTAGGGTAGTTATTAAACCTATCCCACTCTCTAGATACCCCTTAGCACGTAAAGGAATATTATTTGGGCTCCTAGACATGGAGAAGAATTTAGACACTAGTATAAGATAAGGAACACACCCATTATAAAGAAATCACATTAGGATTCTCCTTTTAAGCTGTTCCTTAAAACACTAGTGCTTAGGAAATCTATTGGAGGCAGAAGCAGTCAAGGGTAGCCTAGGGTTAGGTTTAGGCGTAGGGATAGGCTTACGGTACGGCTTAGGGTACGGGTTCGGGGAGGGCTTCGGTTACGGCGTAGGGTATGGCTTAGGGTTAGGGTTAGGTTTAGTGTTAGGGTTAGGGCTCGGTTTAGGGTACGGGTTAGAATTAGGGTACGTGTTAGGGTTAGGGTAGGGGTTAGGGTTAGGGTACGCGTTAGGGTTAGGGTAGTTATTAAACCTATCCCACTCTCTAGATACCCCTTAGCACGTAAAGGAATATTATTTGGGGGTCCAGCCATGGAGAAGAGTTTAGACACTAGGATAAGATAAGGAACACACCCATTATAAAGAAATCACTTTAGGATTCTCTTTTTAAGCTGTTCCTTAAAACACTAGTGCTTAGGAAATCTATTGTAGGCAGAAGCAGTCAAGGGTAGCCTAGGGATAGGTTTAGGCTTAGGGTACGGCTTAGGGTACGGGTTCGGGGAGGGTTTCGGGTACGGCATAGGGTAAGGGTTAGGGTTAGGGTTAGTGTTGTGTTAGGGTTAGGGCTCGGTTTAGGGTACGGGTTAGGATTAGGGTACGTGTTAGGGTTAGGGTAGCGGTTAGGGTTAAGGTACGCGTTAGGGTTAGGGTAGTGATTAAACCTATCCCACTCTCTAGATACCCCTTAGCACGTAAAGGAATATTATTTGGGGGTCCAGCCATGGAGAAGAGTTTAGACACTAGGATTAGATAAGGAACACACCCATTATAAAGAAATCACATTAGGATTCTCTTTTAAAGCTGTCCCTTAAAACACTAGTGCTTAGGAAATCTATTGGAGGCAGAAGCAGTCAAGGGTAGCCTAGGGTTAGGCTTAGGCTTAGGGTTAGGCTTAGGGTACGGCTTAGGGTACGGGTTCGGGGAGGGCTTCGGGTACGGCGTAAGGTATGGGTTAGGGTTAGGGTTAGGGTTAGTGTTAGGGTTAGGGCTCGGTTTAGAGTACGGGTTAGGATTAGGGTACGTGTTAGGGTTAGGGTAGGGGTTAGGGATAGGGTACGCGTTAGGGTTAGGGTAGTTATTAAACCTATCCCACTCTCTAGATACACCTTAGCAAGTAAAGGAATATTATTTCGGGGTCCAGCCATGGAGAAGAGTTTAGACACTAGGATAAGATAAGGAACACACCTATTATAAAGAAATCACATTAGGATTCTCGTTTTAAGCTCTTCCTTAAAACACTAGTGCTTAGGAAATCTATTGGAGGCAGAAGCAGTCAAGGGTAGCCTAGGGTTAGGGTTAGGCTTAGGGTTAGGCTTAGGGTACGACTTAGGGTACGGGTTCGGGGAGGGCTTCGGGTACGGCGTAGGATATGGTTTAGGGTTAGGGTTAGGGTTAGTGTTAGGGTTAGGGCTCGGTTTAGGGTACGGGATAGGATTAGGGTACGTGTTAGGGTTAGGGTAGGGGTTAGGGTTAGGGTACGCGTTAGGGTTAGGGTAGTTATTAAACCTATCCCACTCTCTAGATACCCCTTAGCACGTAAAGGAATATTATTTGGGGGTCCAGATATGGAGAAGTGTTTAGACACTAGGATAAGATAAGGAACACACCCATTATAAAGAAATCACATTAGGATTCTCTTTTTAAGCTTTTCCTTAAAACACTAGTGCTTAGGAAATCTATTGGAGGCAGAAGCAGTCAAGGGTCTCCTAGGGTTAGGGTTAGGCTTAGGGTTAGGCTTAGGGTACGGCTTAGGGTACGGGTTCGGGGATGGCTTCGGATACGGCGTAGGGTATGGGTTAGGGTTAGGGTTAGGGTTAGTGTTAGGGTTAGGGCTCGGTTTAGAGTACGGGTTAGGATTAGGGTACGTGTTAGGGTTAGGGTAGGGGTTAGGGATAGGGTACGCGTTAGGGTTAGGGTAGTTATTAAACCTATCCCACTATCTAGATTCCCCTTAGCACGTAAAGGAATATTATTTGGGGGACCAGCCATGGAGAAGAGTTTAGACACTAAGATAATATAAGGAACACACACATTATAAAGAAATCACATTAGTATTCTCTTTTTAAGCTGTGCCTTAAAACACTAGTGCTTAGGAAATCTATTGGAGGCAGAAGCAGTCAAGGGTAGTCTAGGGTTAGGGTTAGGCTTAGGGTTATGCTTAGGGTACGGCTTAGGGTACGGGTTCGGGGAGGGCTTCGGGTACGGCGTAGGGTATGGGTTAGGGTTAGGGTTAGGGTTAGTGTTAGGGTTAGGGCTCGGTTTAGTGTACGGGATAGGATTAGGGTACGTGTTAGGGTTAGGGTAGGGGTTAGGGTTAGGGTACGCATTAGGGTTAGGGTAGTTATTAAACCTATCCCACTCTCTAGATACCCCTTAGCACGTAAAGGAATATTATTTGGGGTTCTAGACATGGAGAAGAGTTTAGACACTAGTATAAGATAAGGAACACACCCATTATAAAGAAATCACATTAGGATTCTCCTTTTTAGCTGTTCCTTAAAACACTAGTGCTTAGGAAATCTATTGGAGGCAGAAGCACTCAAGGGTAGCCTAGGGTTAGGTTTAGGCTTAGGGATAGGCTTAGGGTACGGCTTAGGGTACGGGTTCGGGTAGGGCTTTGGTTACGGCGTAGGGTATGGCTTAGGGTTAGGGTTAGGTTTAGTGTTAGGGTTAGGGCTCGGTTTAGGGTACGGGTTAGGATTAGGGTACGTGTTAGGGTTAGGGTAGCGGTTAGGGTTAGGGTACGCGTTAGGGTTAGGGTAGTGATTAAACCTATCCCACTCTCTAGATACCCCTTAGCACGTAAAGGAATATTATTTGGGGGTCCAGCCATGGAGAAGAGTTTAGACACTAGGATTAGATAAGGAACACACCCATTATAAAGAAATCACATTAGGATTCTCTTTTAAAGCTGTTCCTTAAAACACTAGTGCTTAGGAAATCTATTGGAGGCAGAAGCAGTCAAGGGTAGCCTAGGGTTAGGCTTAGGCTTAGGGTTAGGCTTAGGGTACGGCTTAGGGTACGGGTTCGGGGAGGGCTTCGGGTACGGCGTAAGGTATGGGTTAGGGTTAGGGTTAGGGTTAGTGTTAGGGTTAGGGCTCGGTTTAGAGTACGGGTTAGGATTAGGGTACGTGTTAGGGTTAGGTTAGGGGTTAGGGATAGGGTACGCGTTAGGGTTAGGGTAGTTATTAAACCTATCCCACTCTCTAGATACACCTTAGCAAGTAAAGGAATATTATTTCGGGGTCCAGCCATGGAGAAGAGTTTAGACACTAGGATAAGATAAGGAACACACCTATTATAAAGAAATCACATTAGGATTCTCGTTTTAAGCTCTTCCTTAAAACACTAGTGCTTAGGAAATCTATTGGAGGCAGAAGCAGTCAAGGGTAGCCTAGGGTTAGGGTTAGGCTTAGGGTTAGGCTTAGGGTACGACTTAGGGTACGGGTTCAGGGAGGGCTTCGGGTACGGCGTAGGATATGGTTTAGGGTTAGGGTTAGGGTTAGTGTTAGTGTTAGGGCTCGGTTTAGGGTACGGGATAGGTTTAGGGTACGTGTTAGGGTTAGGGTTAGGGTACGCGTTAGGGTTAGGGTAGTTATTAAACCTATCCCACTCTCTAGATACCCCTTAGCACGTAAAGGAATATTATTTGGGGGTCCAGATATGGAGAAGAGTTTAGACACTAGGATAAGATAAGGAACACACCCAGTATAAAGAAATCACATTAGTATTCCCTTTTTAAGCTGTTCCTTAAAACACTAGTGCTTAGGAAATCTATTGGAGGCAGAAGCAGTCAAGGGTCTCCTAGGGTTAGGCTTAGGCTTAGGGTTAGGCTTAGGGTACGGCTTAGGGTACGGGTTCGGGGAGGGCTTCGGATACGGCGTAGGGTATGGGTTAGGGTTAGGGTTAGGGTTAGTGTTAGGTTTAGGGCTCGGTTTAGGGTACGGGTTAGAATTAGGGTACGTGTTAGGGTTAGGGTAGGGGTTAGGGTTAGGGTATGCGTTAGGGTTAGGGTAGTTATTAAACCTATCCCACTCTCTAGATACCCCTTAGCACGTAAAGGAATATTATTTGGGGGTCCAGATATGGAGAAGAGTTTAGACACTAGGATAAGATAAGGAACACACCCATTATAAAGAAATCACATTAGGATTCTCTTTTTAAGCTTTTCCTTAAAACACTAGTGCTTAGGAAATCTATTGGAGGCAGAAGCAGTCAAGGGTAGCCTAGGGTTAGGGTTAGGCTTAGGGATAGGCTTAGAGTACGGCCTAGGGTACGTGTTCGGGGAGGGCTTCGGGTACGGCGTAGGGTATGGCTTAGGGTTAGGGTTAGGGTTAGTGTTAGGGTTAGGGCTCGGTTTAGGGTACGGGTTAGGATTAGGGTACGTGTTAGGGTTAGGGTAGGGGTTAGGGTTAGGGTACGCCTTAGGGCTAGGGTAGTTATTAAACCTATCCCACTCTCTATATACCCCTTAGCACGTAAAGGAATATTATTTGGGGGTCCAGCCATGGAGAAGAGTTTAGACACTAAGATAATATAAGGAACACACACATTATAAAGAAATCACATTAGTATTCCCTTTTTAAGCTGTTCCTTAAAACACTAGTGCTTAGGAAATCTATTGGAGGCAGAAGCAGTCAAGGGTCTCCTAGGGTTAGGCTTAGGCTTAGGGTTAGGCTTAGGGTACGGCTTAGGGTACGGGTTCGGGGAGGGCTTCGGATACGGCGTAGGGTATGGGTTAGGGTTAGGGTTAGGGTTAGTGTTAGGGTTAGGGCTCGGTTTAGAGTACGGGTTAGGATTAGGGTACGTGTTAGGGTTAGGGTAGGGGTTAGGGATAGGGTACGCGTTAGGGTTAGGGTAGTTATTAAACCTATCCCACTATCTAGATTCCCCTTAGCACGTAAAGGAATATTATTTGGGGGACCAGCCATGGAGAAGAGTTTAGACACTAAGATAATATAAGGAACACACACATTATAAAGAAATCACATTAGGATTCTCTTTTTAAGCTGTGCCTTAAAACACTAGTGCTTAGGAAATCTATTGGAGGCAGAAGCAGTCAAGGGTAGTCTAGGGTTAGGGTTAGGCTTAGGGTTATGCTTAGGGTACGGCTTAGGGTACGGGTTCGGGGAGGGCTTCGGATACGGCGTAGGGTATGGGTTAGGGTTAGGGTTAGGTTTAGTGTTAGGGTTAGGGCTCGGTTTAGGGTACGGGTTAGAATTAGGGTACGTGTTAGGGTTAGGGTAGGGGTTAGGGTTAGGGAACGCGTTAGGATTAGGGTAGTTATTAAACCTATCCCACTCTCTAGATACCCCTTAGCACGTAAAGGAATATTATTTGGGGGTCCAGCCATGGAGAAGAGTTTAGACACTAGGATAAGATAAGGAACACACCCATTATAAAGAAATCACATTAGGATTCTCTTTTTAAGCTGTTCCTTAAAACACTAGTGCTTAGGAAATCTATTGTAGGCAGAAGCAGTCAAGGGTAGCCTAGGGATAGGTTTAGGCTTAGGGTTAGGCTTAGGGTACGGCTTAGGTTACGGGTTCGGGGAGGGTTTCGGGTACGGCGTAGGGTATGGGTTAGTGTTAGGGTTAGTGTTAGTGTTAGGGTTAGGGCTCGGTTTAGGGTACGGGTTAGGATTAGGGTACGTGTTAGGGTTAGGGTAGCGGTTAGGGTTAGGGTACGCGTTAGGGTTAGGGTAGTGATTAAACCTATCCCACTCTCTAGATACCCCTTAGCACGTAAAGGAATATTATTTGGGGGTCCAGCCATGGAGAAGAGTTTAGACACTAGGATTAGATAAGGAACACACCCATTATAAAGAAATCACATTAGGATTCTCTTTTAAAGCTGTTCCTTAAAAGAGTAGTGCTTAGGAAATCTATTGGAGGCAGAAGCAGTCAAGGGTAGCCTAGGGTTAGGCTTAGGCTTAGGGTTAGGCTTAGGGTACGGCTTAGGGTTCGGGTTCGGGGAGGGCTTCGGGTACGGCGTAAGGTATGGGTTAGGGTTAGGGTTAGGGTTAGTGTTAGGGTTAGGGCTCGGTTTAGAGTACGGGTTAGGATTAGGGTACGTGTTAGGGTTAGGGTAGGGGTTAGGGTTAGGGTACGCGTTAGGGTTAGGGTAGTTATTAAACCTATCCCACTCTCTAGATACCCCTTAGCACGTAAAGGAATATTATTTGGGGGTCCAGCCATGGAGAAGAGTTTAGACACTAGGATAAGATAAGGAACACACCCATTATAAAGAAATCACATTAGGATTCTCTTTTTAAGCTGTTCCTTAAAACACTAGTGCTTAGGAAATCTATTGTAGGCAGAAGCAGTCAAGGGTAGCCTAGGGATAGGGTTAGGCTTAGGGTTAGGCTGAGGGTACGGCTTAGGGTACGGCGTAGGATATGGGTTAGGGTTAGGGTTAGGGTTAGTGTTAGGGTTAGGGCTCGGTTTAGTGTACGGGATAGGTTTAGGGTACGTGTTAGGGTTAGGGTAGGGGTTAGGGTTAGGGTACGCGTTAGGGTTAGGGTAGTTATTAAACCTATCCCACTCTCTTGATACCCCTTAGCACGTAAAGGAATATTATTTGGGGTTCTAGACATGGAGAAGAGTTTAGACACTAGGATAAGATAAGGAACACACCCATTATAAAGAAATCACATTAGGATTCTCCTTTTAAGCTGTTCCTTAAAACACTAGTGCTTAGCAAATCTATTGGAGGCAGAAGCAGTCAAGGGTAGCCTAGGGTTAGGTTTAGGCTTAGGGATAGGATTAGGGTACGGCATAGGGTACGGGTTCGGGGAGGGCTTCGGTTACGGCATAGGGTATGGCTTAGGGTTAGGGTTAGGTTTTGTGTTAGGGTTAGGGCTCGGTTTAGGGTACGGGTTAGGATTAGGGTACGTGTTAGGGTTAGGGTAGGGGTTAGGGTTAGGGTACGCGTTAGGGTTAGGGTAGTTATTAAACCTATCCCACTCTCTAGATACCCCTTAGCACGTAAAGGAATATTATTTGGGGGTCCAGCCATGGAGAAGAGTTTAGACACTAGGATGAGATAAGGAACACACCCATTATAAAGAAATCACATTAGGATTCTCTTTTTAAGCTGTTCCTTAAAACACTAGTGCTTAGGAAATCTATTGTAGGCAGAAGCAGTCAAGGGTAGCCTAGGGATAGGGTTAGGCTTAGGGTTAGGCTGAGGGTACGGCTTAGGGTACGGCGTAGGGTATGGGTTAGGGTTAGGATTACGGTTAGTGTTAGGGTTAGGGCTCGGTTTAGTGTACGGGATAGGATTTGGGTACGTGTTAGGGTTAGGGTAGGGGTTAGGGTTTGGGTACGCGTTAGGGTTAGGGTAGTTATTACACCTATCCCACTAACTAGATTCCCCTTAGCACGTAAAGGAATATTATTTGGGGGACTAGCCATGGAGAAGAGTTTAGACACTAAGATAACATAAGGAACACACACATTATAAAGAAATTACATTAGGATTCTCTTTTTAAGCTGTGCCTTAAAACACTAGTGCTTAGGAAATCTATTGGAGGCAGAAGCAGTCAAGGGTAGTCTAGGGTTAGGGTTAGGCTTAGGGTTATGCTTAGGGTACGGCTTAGGGTACGGGTTCGGGGAGGGCTTCGGGTACGGCGTAGGGTATGGGTGAGGGTTAGGGTTAGGGTTAGTGTTAGGGTTAGGGCTCGGTTTAGTGTACGGGATGGGATTTGGGTACGTGTTAGGGTTAGGGTAGGGGTTAGGGTTAGGGTACGCGTTAGGGTTAGGGTAGTTATTAAACCTATCCCACTCTCTAGATACCCCTTAGCACGTAAAGGAATATTATTTGGGGGTCTAGACATGGAGAAGAGTTTAGACACTAGGATAAGATAAGGAACACACCCATTATAAAGAAATCACATTAGGATTCTCCTTTTAAGCTGTTCCTTAAAACACTAGTGCTTAGGAAATCTATTGGAGGCAGAAGCAGTCAAGGGTAGCCTAGGGTTAGGGTTAGGTTTAGGGATAGGCTTAGGGTACGGCTTAGGGTAATGGTTCGGGGAGGGCTTCGGGTACGGCGTAGGGTATTGCTTAGGGTTAGGGTTAGGTTTAGTGTTAGGGTTAGGGCTCGGTTTAGGGTACGGGTTAGGATTAGGGTACGTGTTAGGGTTTGGGTAGGGGTTAGGGTTAGGGTACGCGTTAGGGTTAGGGTAGTTATTAAACCTATCCCAGTCTCTAGATACCCCTTTGCACGTAAAGGAATATTATTTGGGGGTCCAGCCATGGAGAAGAGTTTAGACACTTGGATAAGATAAGGAACACACCCATTATAAAGAAATCACATTAGGATTCTCTTTTTAAGCTGTTCCTTAAAACACTAGTGCTTAGGAAATCTATTGGGGGCAGAAGCAGTCAAGGGTAGCCTAGTGTTAGGGTTAGGCTTAGGGTTAGGCTAAGGGTACGGCTTAGGGTACGGGTTCGGGGAGGGCTTCGGGTACGGCGTAGGGTATGGGTTAGTGTTAGGGTTAGGGTTAGTGTTAGGGTTAGGGCTCGGTTTAGGGTACGGTTTAGGATTAGGGTACGTGTTAGGGTTAGGGTAGGGGTTAGGGTTAGGGTATGTGTTAGGGTTAGGGAAGTTATTAAACCTATCCCTCTCTCTAGATACCCCTTAGCACGTAAAGGAATATTATTTGGGATTCCAGCCATGGAGAAGAGTTTAGACACTAGAATAAGATAAGGAACACACCCATTATAAAAAAATCACATTAGGATTCTCTTTTTAAGCTGTTCCTTAAAACACTATTGCATAGGAAATCTATTGGAGGCAGAAGCAGTCAAGGGAAGCCTAGGGTTAGGGTTAGGCTTAGGGTTAGGCTTAGGGTACGGCTTAGGGTACGGGTTCGGGGAGGGCTTCGGGTACGTCGTAGGGTATGGGTTAGGGTTAGGGTTAGGGTTAGTGTTAGGGTTAGGGCTCGGTTTAGTGTACGGGATAGGATTAGGGTACGTGTTAGGGTTAGGGTAGGGGTTAGGGTTAGGGTACGCGTTAGGGTTAGGGTAGTTATTAAACCTATCCCACTCTCTAGATACCCCTTATCACGTAAAGGAATATTATTTGGGGTTCTAGACATGGAGAAGAGTTTAGACACTAGGATAAGATAAGGAACACACCCATTAAAAAGAAATCACATTAGGATTCTCCTTTTAAGCTGTTCCTTAAAACACTAGTGCTTAGGAAATCTATTGGAGGCAGAAGCAGTCAAGGGTAGCCTAGGGTTAGGTTTAGGCTTAGGGATAGGCTTAGGGTACGGCATAGGGTACGGGTTCGGGGAGGGTTTCGGGTACGGCGTAGGGTATGGGTTAGGGTTAGGGTTAGTGTTAGTGTTAGGGTTAGGGCTCGGTTTAGGGTACGGGTTAGGATTAGGGTACGTGTTAGGGTTAGGGTAGGGGTTAGGGTTAGGGTACGCGTTAGGGTTAGGGTAGTGATTAAACCTATCCCACTCTCTAGATACCCCTTAGCACGTAAAGGAATATTATTTGGGGGTCCAGCCATGGAGAAGAGTTTAGACACTAGGATTAGATAAGGAACACACCCATTATAAAGAAATCACATTAGGATTCTCTTTTTAAGCTGTTCCTTAAAACACTAGTGCTTAGGAAATCTATTGGAGGCAGAAGCAGTCAAGGGTCTCCTAGGGTTAGGGTTAGGCTTAGGGTTAGGCTTAGGGTACGGCTTAGGGTACGGATTCGGACAGGGCTTCGGGTACGGCGTAGGGTATGGGTTAGGGTTAGGGTTAGGGTTAGTGTTAGGGTTAGGGCTCGGTTTAGAGTACGGGTTAGGATTAGGGTACGTGTTAGGGTTAGGGTAGGGGTTAGGGATAGGGTACGCGTTAGGGTTAGGGTAGTTATTAAACCTATCCCACTCTCTAGATACCCCTTAGCACGTAAAGGAATATTATTTGGGGGTCTAGACATGGAGAAGAGTTTAGACACTAGGATAAGATAAGGAACACACCCATTATAAAGAAATCACATTAGGATTCTCCTTTTAAGCTGTTCCTTAAAACACTAGTGCTTAGGAAATCTATTGGAGGCAGAAGCAGTCAAGGGTAGCCTAGGGTTAGGGTTAGGTTTAGGGATAGGCTTAGGGTACGGCTTAGGGTACGGGTTCGGGGAGGGCTTCGGGTACGGCGTAGGGTATTGCTTAGGGTTAGGGTTAGGTTTAGGGTTAGGGTTAGGGCTCGGTTTAGACTACGGGTTAGGATTAGGGTACGTGTTAGGGTTTGGGTAGGGGTTAGGGTTAGGGTATGCGTTAGGGTTAGGGTAGTTATTAAACCTATCCCAGTCTCTAGATACCCCTTAGCATGTAAAGGAATATTATTTGGGGGTCCAGCCATGGAGAAGAGTTTAGACACTAGGATAAGATAAGGAACACACCCATTATAAAGAAATCACATTAGGATTCTCTTTTTAAGCTGTTTCTTAAAACACTAGTGCTTAGGAAATCTATTGGGGGCAGAAGCAGTCAAGGGTAGCCTAGTGTTAGGGTTAGGCTTAGGGTTAGGCTAAGGGAACGGCTTAGGGTACGGGTTCGGGGAGGGCTTCGGGTACGGCGTAGGGTATGGGTTAGTGTTAGGGTTAGGGTTAGTGTTAGGGTTAGGGCTCGGTTTAGGGTATGGGTTAGGATTAGGGTACGTGTTAGGGTTAGGGTAGGGGTTAGGGTTAGGGTACGCGTTAGGGTTAGGGTAGTTATTAAACCTATCCCACTCTCTAGATACCCCTTAGCACGTAAAGGAATATTATTTGGGGGTCCAGCCATGGAGAAGAGTTTAGACACTAGGATAAGATAAGGAACACACCCATTATAAAGAAATCACATTAGGATTCTCTTTTTAAGCTGTTCCTTAAAACACTAGTGCTTAGGAAATCTACTGTAGGCAGAAGCAGTCAAGGGTAGCCTAGGGATAGGGTTAGGCTTAGGGTTAGGCTTCGGGTACGGCTTAGGGTACGGCGTAGGTTATGGGTTAGGGTTAGGGTTAGGGTTAGTGTTAGGGTTAGGGCTCGGTTTAGGGTACGGGTTAGGATTAGGGTACGTGTTAGGGTTTGGGTAGGGGTTAGGGTTAGGGTACGCGTTAGGGTTAGGGTAGTTATTAAACCTATCCCACCCTCTAGATACCCCTTAGCACATAAAGGAATATTATTTGGGGGTCCAGCCATGGAGAAGAGTTTAGACACTAGGATAAGATAAGGAACACACCCATTATAAAAAAATCACATTAGGATTCTCTTTTTAAGCTGTTCCTTAAAACACTATTGCGTAGGAAATCTATTGGAGGCAGAAGCAGTCAAGGGAAGCCTAGGGTTAGGGTTAGGCTTAGGGTTAGGCTTAGGGTACGGCTTAGGGTACGGGTTCGGGGAGGGCTTCGGGTACGGCGTAGGGTATGGCTTAGGGTTAGGGTTAGGTTTAGTGTTAGGTTTAGGGCTCGGGTTAGGGTACGGGTTAGAATTAGGGTACGTGTTAGGGTTAGGGTAGGGGTTAGGGTTAGGGTACGCGTTAGGGTTAGGGTAGTTATTAAACCTATCCCACTCTCTAGATACCCCTTAGCACGTAAAGGAATATTATTTGGGGGTCCAGCAATGGAGAAGAGTTTAGACACTAGGATAAGATAAGGAACACACCCATTATAAAGAAATCACATTAGGATTCTCTTTTTAAGCTGTTCCTTAAAACACTAGTGCTTAGGAAATCTATTGTAGGCAGAAGCAGTCAAGGGTAGCCTAGGGATAGGTTTAGGCTTAGGGTTAGGCTTAGGGTACGGCTTAGGGTACGGGTTCGGGGAGGGTTTCGGGTACGGCATAGGGTATGGGTTAGGGTTAGGGTTAGTGTTAGTGTTAGGGTTAGGGCTCGGTTTAGGGTACGGGTTAGGATTAGGGTACGTGTTAGGGTTAGGGTAGCGGTTAGGGTTAAGGTACGCGTTAGGGTTAGGGTAGTGATTAAACCTATCCCACTCTCTAGATACCCCTTAGCACGTAAAGGAATATTATTTGGGGGTCCAGCCATGGAGAAGAGTTTAGACACTAGGATTAGATAAGGAACACACCCATTAGAAAGAAATCACATTAGGATTCTCTTTTAAAGCTGTTCCTTAAAACACTAGTGCTTAGGAAATCTATTGGAGGCAGAAGCAGTCAAGGGTAGCCTAGGGTTAGGCTTAGGCTTAGGGTTAGGCTTAGGGTACGGCTTAGGGTACGGGTTCGGGGAGGGCTTCGGGTACGGCGTAAGGTATGGGTTAGGGTTAGGGTTAGGGTTAGTGTTAGGGTTAGGCCTCGGTTTAGAGTACGGGTTAGGATTAGGGTACGTGTTAGGGTTAGGGTAGGGGTTAGGGATAGGGTACACGTTAGGGTTAGGGTAGTTATTAAACCTATCCCACTCTCTAGATACCCCTTAGCACGTAAAGGAATATTATTTGTGGGTCCAGCCGTGGAGAAGAGTTTAGACACTAGGATAAGATAAGGAACACACCCATTATAAAGAAATCACATTAGGATTCTCTTTTTAAGCTGTTCCTTAAAACACTAGTGCTTAGGAAATCTATTGTAGGCAGAAGCAGTCAAGGGTAGCCTAGGGATAGGGTTAGGCTTAGGGTTAGGCTTAGGGTACGGCTTAGGGTACGGCGTAGGATATGGGTTAGGGTTAGGGTTAGGGTTAGTGTTAGGGTTAGGGCTCGGTTTAGGGTACGGGTTAGGATTAGGGTACGTGTTAGGGTTTGGGTAGGGGTTAGGTTTAGGGTACGCGTTAGGGTTAGGGTAGTTATTAAACCTATCCCACTCTCTAGATACCCCTTAGCACATAAAGGAATATTATTTGGGGGTCCAGCCATGGAGAAGAGTTTAGACACTAGGATAAGATAAGGAACACACCCATTATAAAGAAATCACATTAGGATTCTCTTTTTAAGCTGTTCCTTAAAACACTAGTGCTTAGGAAATCTATTGGGGGCAGAAGCAGTCAAGGGTAGCCTAGTGTTAGGGTTAGGCTTAGGGTTAGCCTAAGGGTACGGCTTAGGGTACGGGTTCGGGGAGGGCTTCGGGTACGGCGTAGGGTATGGGTTAGTGTTAGGGTTAGGGTTAGTGTTAGGGTTAGGGCTCGGTTTAGGGTACAGTTTACGTTTAGTGTACGTGTTAGGGTTAGGGTAGGGGTTATGGTTAGGGTACGCGTTAGGGTTAGGGTAGTTATTAAACCTATCCCACTCTCTAGATACCCCTTAGCACGTAAAGGAATATTATTTGGGGGTCCAGCCATGGAGAAGAGTTAAGACACTAAGATAATATAAGGAACACACACATTATAAAGAAATCACATTAGTATTCCCTTTTTAAGCTGTTCCTTAAAACACTAGTGCGTAGGAAATCTATTGGAGGCAGAAGCAGTCAAGGGTAGCCTAGGGTTAGGGTTAGGCTTAGGGTTAGGCTTAGGGTACGGCTTAGGGTACGGGTTCAGGGAGGGGTTCGTGTACGGCGTAGGGTATGGGTTAGGGTTAGGGTTTGGGTTAGTGTTAGGGTTAGGGCTCGGTTTAGGGTACGGTTTAGGATTAGGGTACGTGTTAGGGTTAGGGTAGGGGTTAGCGTTAGGGTACGTGTTAGGGTTAGGGTAGTTATTAAACCTATCCCACTCTCTAGATACCACTTAGCACGTAAAGGAATATTATTTGGGGGTCCAGCCATGGAGAAGCGTTTAGACTCTAGGATAAGATAAGGAACACACCCATTATTAAGAAATCACATTAGGATTCTCTTTTTAAGCTGTTCCTTAAAACACTAGTGCTTAGGAAATCTATTGGAGGCAGAAGCAGTCAAGGGTAGCCTAGGGTTAGGGTTAGGCTTAGGGTTAGGCTTAGGGTACGGCTTAGGTTACGGGTTCGGGGCGGGCTTCGGGTACGGCGTAGGGTATGGGTTAGGGTTAGGGTTAGGCTTAGTGTTAGGGTTAGGGCTCGGTTTAGGGTACGGTTTAGGATTAGGGTACGTGTTAGGGTTAGGGTAGGTGTTAGGGTTAGGGTACGTGTTAGGGTTAGGGTAGTTATTAAACCTATCCCTCTCTCTAGATACCCCTTAGCACGTAAAAGAATATTATTTGGGATTCCAGCCATGGAGAAGAGTTTAGACACTAGAATAAGATAAGGAACACACCCATTATAAAGAAATCACATTAGTATTCCCTTTTTAAGCTGTTCCTTAAAACACTAGTGCTTAGGAAATCTATTGGAGGCAGAAGCAGTCAAGGGTCTCCTAGGGTAAGGCTTAGGCTTAGGGTTAGGCTTAGGGTACGGCTTAGGGTACGGGTTCGGGGAGGGCTTCGAATATGGCGTAGGGTATGGGTTAGGGTTAGGGTTAGGGTTAGTGTTAGGGTTAGGGCTCGGTTTAGAGTACGGGTTAGGATTAGGGTACGTGTTAGGGTTAGGGTAGGGGTTAGGGATAGGGTACGCGTTAGGGTTAGTGTAGTTATTAAACCTATCCCACTATCTAGATTCCCCTTAGCACGTAAAGGAATATTATTTGGGGGACCAGCCATGGAGAAGAGTTTAGACACTAAGATAATATAAGGAACACACCCATTATAAAGAAATCACATTAGGATTCTCTTTTTAAGCTGTGCCTTAAAACACTAGTGCTTAGGAAATCTATTGGAGGCAGAAGCAGTCAAGGGTAGTCTAGGGTTAGGGTTAGGCTTAGGGTTATGCTTAGGGTACGGCTTAGGGTACGGGTTCGGGGAGGGCTTCGGGTATGGCGTAGGGTATGGGTTAGGGTTAGGGTTAGGGTTAGTGTTAGGGTTAGGGCTCGGTTTAGTGTACGGGATAGGATTAGGGTACGTGTTAGGGTTAGGGTAGGGGTTAGGGTTAGGCTACGCGTTAGGGTTAGGGTAGTTATTAAACCTATCCCACTCTCTAGATACCCCTTAGCACGTGAAGGAATATTATTTGGGCTCCTAGACATGGAGAAGAATTTAGACACTAGTATAAGATAAGGAACACACCCATTATAAAGAAATCACATTAGGATTCTCCTTTTAAGCTGTTCCTTAAAACACTAGTGCTTAGGAAATCTATTGGAGGCAGAAGCAGTCAAGGGTAGCCTAGGGTTAGGTTTAGGCGTAGGGATAGGCTTACGGTACGGCTTAGGGTACGGGTTCGGGGAGGGCTTCGGTTACGGCGTAGGGTATGGCTTAGGGTTAGGGTTAGGTTTAGTGTTAGGGTTAGGGCTCGGTTTAGGGTACGGGTTAGAATTAGGGTACGTGTTAGGGTTAGGGTAGGGGTTAGGGTTAGGGTACGCGTTAGGGTTAGGGTAATTATTAAACCTATCCCACTCTCTAGATACCCCTTAGCACGTAAAGGAATATTATTTGGGGGTCCAGCCATGGAGAAGAGTTTAGACACTAGGATAAGATAAGGAACACACCCATTATAAAGAAATCACTTTAGGATTCTCTTTTTAAGCTGTTCCTTAAAACACTAGTGCTTAGGAAATCTATTGTAGGCAGAAGCAGTCAAGGGTAGCCTAGGGATAGGTTTAGGCTTAGGGTACGGCTTAGGGTTCGGGTTCGGGGAGGGTTTCGGTTACGGCATAGGGTAAGTGTTAGGGTTAGGGTTAGTGTTGTGTTAGGGTTAGGGCTCGGTTTAGGGTACGGGTTAGGATTAGGGTACGTGTTAGGGTTAGGGTAGCGGTTAGGGTTAAGGTACGCGTTAGGGTTAGGGTAGTGATTAAACCTATCCCACTCTCTAGATACCCCTTAGCACGTAAAGGAATATTATTTGGGGGTCCAGCCATGGAGAAGAGTTTAGACACTAGGATTAGATAAGGAACACACCCATTATAAAGAAATCACATTAGGATTCTCTTTTAAAGCTGTTCCTTAAAACACTAGTGCTTAGGAAATCTATTGGAGGCAGAAGCAGTCAAGGGTAGCCTAGGGTTAGGCTTAGGCTTAGGGTTAGGCTTAGGGTACGGCTTAGGGTACGGGTTCGGGGAGGGCTTCGGGTACGGCGTAAGGTATGGGTTAGGGTTAGGGTTAGGGTTAGTGTTAGGGTTAGGGCTCGGTTTAGAGTACGGGTTAGGATTAGGGTACGTGTTAGGGTTAGGGTAGGGGTTAGGGATAGGGTACGCGTTAGGGTTAGGGTAGTTATTAAACCTATCCCACTCTCTAGATACACCTTAGCAAGTAAAGGAATATTATTTCGGGGTCCAGCCATGGAGAAGAGTTTAGACACTAGGATAAGATAAGGAACACACCTATTATAAAGAAATCACATTAGGATTCTCGTTTTAAGCTCTTCCTTAAAACACTAGTGCTTAGGAAATCTATTGGAGGCAGAAGCAGTCAAGGGTAGCCTAGGGTTAGGGTTAGGCTTAGGGTTAGGCTTAGGGTACGATTTAGGGTACGGGTTCGGGGAGGGCTTCGGGTACGGCGTAGGATATGGTTTAGGGTTAGGGTTAGGGTTAGTGTTAGGGTTAGGGCTCGGTTTAGGGTACGGGATAGGATTAGGGTACGTGTTAGGGTTAGGGTAGGGGTTAGGGTTAGGGTACGCGTTAGGGTTAGGGTAGTTATTAAACCTATCCCACTCTCTAGATACCCCTTAGCACGTAAAGGAATATTATTTGGGGGTCCAGATATGGAGAAGTGTTTAGACACTAGGATAAGATAAGGAACACACCCATTATAAAGAAATCACATTAGGATTCTCTTTTTAAGCTTTTCCTTAAAACACTAGTGCTTAGGAAATCTATTGGAGGCAGAAGCAGTCAAGGGTCTCCTAGGGTTAGGGTTAGGCTTAGGGTTAGGCTTAGGGTACGGCTTAGGGTACGGGTTCGGGGATGGCTTCGGATACGGCGTAGGGTATGGGTTAGGGTTAGGGTTAGGGTTAGTGTTAGGGTTAGGGCTCGGTTTAGAGTACGGGTTAGGATTAGGGTACGTGTTAGGGTTAGGGTAGGGGTTAGGGATAGGGTACGCGTTAGGGTTAGGGTAGTTATTAAACCTATCCCACTATCTAGATTCCCCTTAACACGTAAAGGAATATTATTTGGGGGACCAGCCATGGAGAAGAGTTTAGACACTAAGATAATATAAGGAACACACACATTATAAAGAAATCACATTAGTATTCTCTTTTTAAGCTGTGCCTTAAAACACTAGTGCTTAGGAAATCTATTGGAGGCAGAAGCAGTCAAGGGTAGCCTAGGGTTAGGCTTAGGCTTAGGGTTATGCTTAGGGTACGGCTTAGGGTACGGGTTCGGGGAGGGCTTCGGGTACGGCGTAGGGTATGGGTTAGGGTTAGGGTTAGGGTTAGTGTTAGGGTTAGGGCTCGGTTTAGTGTACGGGATAGGATTAGGGTACGTGTTAGGGTTAGGGTAGGGGTTAGGGTTAGGGTACGCGTTAGGGTTAGGGTAGTTATTAAACCTATCCCACTCTCTAGATACCCCTTAGCACGTAAAGGAATATTATTTGGGGTTCTAGACATGGAGAAGAGTTTAGACACTAGTATAAGATAAGGAACACACTCATTATAAAGAAATCACATTAGGATTCTCCTTTTAAGCTGTTCCTTAAAACACTAGTGCTTAGGAAATCTATTGGAGGCAGAAGCAGTCAAGGGTAGCCTAGGGTTAGGTTTAGGCTTAGGGATAGGCTTAGGGTACGTCTTAGGGTACGGGTTCGGGGAGGGCTTCGGTTACGGCGTAGGGTATGGCTTAGGGTTAGGGTTAGGTTTAGTGTTAGGTTTAGGGCTCGGTTTAGGGTACGGGTTAGAATTAGGGTACGTGTTAGGGTTAGGGTAGGGGTTAGGGTTAGGGTATGCGTTAGGGTTAGGGTAGTTATTAAACCTATCCCACTCTCTAGATACCCCTTAGCACGTAAAGGAATATTATTTGGGGGTCCAGATATGGAGAAGAGTTTAGACACTAGGATAAGATAAGGAACACACCCATTATAAAGAAATCACATTAGGATTCTCTTTTTAAGCTTTTCCTTAAAACACTAGTGCTTAGGAAATCTATTGGAGGCAGAAGCAGTCAAGGGTAGCCTAGGGTTAGGGTTAGGCTTAGGGATAGGCTTAGAGTACGGCCTAGGGTACGTGTTCGGGGAGGGCTTCGGGTACGGCGTAGGGTATGGCTTAGGGTTAGGGTTAGGGTTAGTGTTAGGGTTAGGGCTCGGTTTAGGGTACGGGTTAGGATTAGGGTACGTGTTAGGGTTAGGGTAGGGGTTAGGGTTAGGGTACGCCTTAGGGCTAGGGTAGTTATTAAACCTATCCCACTCTCTATATACCCCTTAGCACGTAAAGGAATATTATTTGGGGGTCCAGCCATGGAGAAGAGTTTAGACACTAAGATAATATAAGGAACACACACATTATAAAGAAATCACATTAGTATTCCCTTTTTAAGCTGTTCCTTAAAACACTAGTGCTTAGGAAATCTATTGGAGGCAGAAGCAGTCAAGGGTCTCCTAGGGTTAGGCTTAGGCTTAGGGTTAGGCTTAGGGTACGGCTTAGGGTACGGGTTCGGGGAGGGCTTCGGATACGGCGTAGGGTATGGGTTAGGGTTAGGGTTAGGTTTAGTGTTAGGGTTAGGGCTCGGTTTAGGGTACGGGTTAGAATTAGGGTACGTGTTAGGGTTAGGGTAGGGGTTAGGGTTAGGGAACGCGTTAGGGTTAGGGTAGTTATTAAACCTATCCCACTCTCTAGATACCCCTTAGCACGTAAAGGAATATTATTTGGGGGTCCAGCCATGGAGAAGAGTTTAGACACTAGGATAAGATAAGGAACACACCCATTATAAAGAAATCACATTAGGATTCTCTTTTTAAGCTGTTCCTTAAAACACTAGTGCTTAGGAAATCTATTGTAGGCAGAAGCAGTCAAGGGTAGCCTAGGGATAGGTTTAGGCTTAGGGTTAGGCTTAGGGTACGGCTTAGGTTACGGGTTCGGGGAGGGTTTCGGGTACGGCGTAGGGTATGGGTTAGTGTTAGGGTTAGTGTTAGTGTTAGGGTTAGGGCTCGGTTTAGGGTACGGGTAAGGATTAGGGTACGTGTTAGGGTTAGGGTAGCGGTTAGGGTTAGGGTACGCGTTAGGGTTAGGGTAGTGATTAAACCTATCCCACTCTCTAGATACCCCTTAGCACGTAAAGGAATATTATTTGGGGGTCCAGCCATGGAGAAGAGTTTAGACACTAGGATTAGATAAGGAACACACCCATTATAAAGAAATCACATTAGGATTCTCTTTTAAAGCTGTTCCTTAAAACAGTAGTGCTTAGGAAATCTATTGGAGGCAGAAGCAGTCAAGGGTAGCCTAGGGTTAGGCTTAGGCTTAGGGTTAGGCTTAGGGTACGGCTTAGGGTTCGGGTTCGGGGAGGGCTTCGGGTACGGCGTAAGGTATGGGTTAGGGTTAGGGTTAGGGTTAGTGTTAGGGTTAGGGCTCGGTTTAGAGTACGGGTTAGGATTAGGGTACGTGTTAGGGTTAGGGTAGGGGTTAGGGTTAGGGTACGCGTTAGGGTTAGGGTAGTTATTAAACCTATCCCACTCTCTAGATACCCCTTAGCACGTAAAGGAATATTATTTGGGGGTCCAGCCATGGAGAAGAGTTTAGACACTAGGATAAGATAAGGAACACACCCATTATAAAGAAATCACATTAGGATTCTCTTTTTAAGCTGTTCCTTAAAACACTACTGCTTAGGAAATCTATTGTAGGCAGAAGCAGTCAAGGGTAGCCTAGGGATAGGGTTAGGCTTAGGGTTAGGCTGAGGGTACGGCTTAGGGTACGGCGTAGGATATGGGTTAGGGTTAGGGTTAGGGTTAGTGTTAGGGTTAGGGCTCGGTTTAGTGTACGGGATAGGTTTAGGGTACGTGTTAGGGTTAGGGTAGGGGTTAGGGTTAGGGTACGCGTTAGGGTTAGGGTAGTTATTAAACCTATCCCACTCTCTTGATACCCCTTAGCACGTAAAGGAATATTATTTGGGGTTCTAGACATGGAGAAGAGTTTAGACACTAGGATAAGATAAGGAACACACCCATTATAAAGAAATCACATTAGGATTCTCCTTTTAAGCTGTTCCTTAAAACACTAGTGCTTAGCAAATCTATTGGAGGCAGAAGCAGTCAAGGGTAGCCTAGGGTTAGGTTTAGGCTTAGGGATAGGATTAGGGTACGGCATAGGGTACGGGTTCGGGGAGGGCTTCGGTGACGGCATAGGGTATGGCTTAGGGTTAGGGTTAGGTTTTGTGTTAGGGTTAGGGCTCGGTTTAGGGTACGGGTTAGGATTAGGGTACGTGTTAGGGTTAGGGTAGGGGTTAGGGTTAGGGTACGCGTTAGGGTTAGGGTAGTTATTAAACCTATCCCACTCTCTAGATACCCCTTAGCACGTAAAGGAATATTATTTGGGGGTCCAGCCATGGAGAAGAGTTTAGACACTAGGATGAGATAAGGAACACACCCATTATAAAGAAATCACATTAGGATTCTCTTTTTAAGCTGTTCCTTAAAACACTAGTGCTTAGGAAATCTATTGTAGGCAGAAGCAGTCAAGGGTAGCCTAGGGATAGGGTTAGGCTTAGGGTTAGGCTGAGGGTACGGCTTAGGGTACGGCGTAGGGTATGGGTTAGGGTTAGGATTACGGTTAGTGTTAGGGTTAGGGCTCGGTTTAGTGTACGGGATAGGATTTGGGTACGTGTTAGGGTTAGGGTAGGGGTTAGGGTTTGGGTACGCGTTAGGGTTAGGGTAGTTATTACACCTATCCCACTAACTAGATTCCCCTTAGCACGTAAAGGAATATTATTTGGGGGACTAGCCATGGAGAAGAGTTTAGACACTAAGATAACATAAGGAACACACACATTATAAAGAAATTACATTAGGATTCTCTTTTTAAGCTGTGCCTTAAAACACTAGTGCTTAGGAAATCTATTGGAGGCAGAAGCAGTCAAGGGTAGTCTAGGGTTAGGGTTAGGCTTAGGGTTATGCTTAGGGTACGGCTTAGGGTACGGGTTCGGGGAGGGCTTCGGGTACGGCGTAGGGTATGGGTTAGGGTTAGGGTTAGGGTTAGTGTTAGGGTTAGGGCTCGGTTTAGTGTACGGGATGGGATTTGGGTACGTGTTAGGGTTAGGGTAGGGGTTAGGGTTAGGGTACGCGTTAGGGTTAGGGTAGTTATTAAACCTATCCCACTCTCTAGATACCCCTTAGCACGTAAAGGAATATTATTTGGGGGTCTAGACATGGAGAAGAGTTTAGACACTAGGATAAGATAAGGAACACACCCATTATAAAGAAATCACATTAGGATTCTCCTTTTAAGCTGTTCCTTAAAACACTAGTGCTTAGGAAATCTATTGGAGGCAGAAGCAGTCAAGGGTAGCCTAGGGTTAGGGTTAGGTTTAGGGATAGGCTTAGGGTACGGCTTAGGGTAAGGGTTCGGGGAGGGCTTCGGGTACGGCGTAGGGTATTGCTTAGGGTTAGGGTTAGGTTTAGTGTTAGGGTTAGGGCTCGGTTTAGGGTACGGGTTAGGATTAGGGTACGTGTTAGGGTTTGGGTAGGGGTTAGGGTTAGGGTACGCGTTAGGGTTAGGGTAGTTATTAAACCTATCCCAGTCTCTAGATACCCCTTAGCACGTAAAGGAATATTATTTGGGGGTCCAGCCATGGAGAAGAGTTTAGACACTTGGATAAGATAAGGAACACACCCATTATAAAGAAATCACATTAGGATTCTCTTTTTAAGCTGTTCCTTAAAACACTAGTGCTTAGGAAATCTATTGGGGGCAGAAGCAGTCAAGGGTAGCCTAGTGTTAGGGTTAGGCTTAGGGTTAGGCTAAGGGTACGGCTTAGGGTACGGGTTCGGGGAGGGCTTCGGGTACGGCGTAGGGTATGGGTTAGTGTTAGGGTTAGGGTTAGTGTTAGGGTTAGGGCTCGGTTTAGGGTACGGTTTAGGATTAGGGTACGTGTTAGGGTTAGGGTAGGGGTTAGGGTTAGGGTACGTGTTAGGGTTAGGGAAGTTATTAAACCTATCCCTCTCTCTAGATACCCCTTAGCACGTAAAGGAATATTATTTGGGATTCCAGCCATGGAGAAGAGTTTAGACACTAGAATAAGATAAGGAACACACCCATTATAAAAAAATCACATTAGGATTCTCTTTTTAAGCTGTTCCTTAAAACACTATTGCATAGGAAATCTATTGGAGGCAGAAGCAGTCAAGGGAAGCCTAGGGTTAGGGTTAGGCTTAGGGTTAGGCTTAGGGTACGGCTTAGGGTACGGGTTCGGGGAGGGCTTCGGGTACGTCGTAGGGTATGGGTTAGGGTTAGGGTTAGGGTTAGTGTTAGGGTTAGGGCTCGGTTTAGTGTACGGGATAGGATTAGGGTACGTGTTAGGGTTAGGGTAGGGGTTAGGGTTAGGGTACGCGTTAGGGTTAGGGTAGTTATTAAACCTATCCCACTCTCTAGATACCCCTTATCACGTAAAGGAATATTATTTGGGGTTCTAGACATGGAGAAGAGTTTAGACACTAGGATAAGATAAGGAACACACCCATTAAAAAGAAATCACATTAGGATTCTCCTTTTAAGCTGTTCCTTAAAACACTAGTGCTTAGGAAATCTATTGGAGGCAGAAGCAGTCAAGGGTAGCCTAGGGTTAGGTTTAGGCTTAGGGATAGGCTTAGGGTACGGCATAGGGTACGGGTTCGGGGAGGGCTTCGGTTACGGCGTAGGGTATGGCTTAGGGTTAGCGTTAGGTTTAGTGTTAGGGTTAGGGCTCGGTTTAGTGTACGGGATAGGATTAGGGTACGTGTTAGGGTTAGGGTAGGGGTTAGGGTTAGGGTACGCATTGGGGTTAGGGTAGTTATTAAACTTATCCCACTCTCTAGATACCCCTTAGCACGTAAAGGAATATTATTTGGGGGTCCAGATATGGAGAAGAGTTTAGACACTAGGATAAGATAAGGAACACACCCATTATAAAGAAATCACATTAGGATTCTCTTTTTAAGCTGTTCCTTAAAACACTAGTGCTTAGGAAATCTATTGGAGGCAGAAGCAGTCAAGGGTAGCCTACGGTTAGGGTTAGGCTTAGGGATAGGTTTAGAGTACGGCCTAGGGTACGTGTTCGGGGAGGGCTTCGGGTACGGCGTAGGGTATGGCTTAGGGTTAGGGTTAGGGTTAGTGTTAGGGTTAGGGCTCGGTTTAGAGTACGGGTTAGGATTAGGGTACGTGTTAGGGTTAGGGTAGGGGTTAGGGATAGGGTACGCGTTAGGGTTAGGGTAGTTATTAAACCTATCCCTCTCTCTAGATACCCCTTAGCACGTAAAGGAATATTATTTGGGATTCCAGCCATGGAGAAGAGTTTAGACACTAGGATAAGATAAGGAACACACCCATTATTAAGAAATCACATTAGGATTCTCTTTTTAAGCTGTTCCTTAAAACACTAGTGCTTAGGAAATCTATTGGAGGCAGAAGCAGTCAAGGGTCTCCTAGGGTTAGGCTTAGGCTTAGGGTTAGGCTTAGGGTACGGCTTAGGGTACGGGTTCGGGGAGGGCTTCGGATACGGCGTAGGGTATGGGTTAGGGTTAGGGTTAGGGTTAGTGTTAGGGTTAGGGCTCGGTTTAGAGTACGGGTTAGGATTAGGGTACGTGTTAGGGTTAAGGTAGGGGTTAGGGATAGGGTACGCGTTAGGGTTAGGGTAGTTATTAAACCTATCCCACTATCTAGATTCCCCTTAGCACGTAAAGTAATATTATTTGGGGGACCAGCCATGGAGAAGAGTTTAGACACTAAGATTATATAAGGAACACACACATTATAAAGAAATCACATTAGGATTCTCTTTTTAAGCTGTGCCTTAAAACACTAGTGCTTAGGAAATCTATTGGAGGCAGAAGCAGTCAAGGGTAGTCTAGGGTTAGGGTTAGGCTTAGGGTTATGCTTAGGGTACGGCTTAGGGTACGGGTTCGGGGAGGGCTTCGTGTACGGCGTAGGGTATGGGTTAGGGTTAGGGTTAGGGTTAGTGTTAGGTTTAGGGCTCGGTTTAGTGTATGGGATAGGATTAGGGTACGTGTTAGGGTTAGGGTAGGGGTTAGGGTTAGGGTACGCGTTAGGGTTAGGGTAGTTATTAAACCTATCCCATTCTCTAGATACCCCTTAGCACGTAAAGGAATATTATTTGGGGTTGTAGACATGGAGAAGAGTTTAGACACTAGTATAAGATAAGGAACTCACCCATTATAAAGAAATCACATTAGGATTCTCCTTTTAAGCTGTTCCTTAAAACACTAGTGCTTAGGAAATCTATTGGAGGCAGAAGCAGTCAAGGGTAGCCTAGGGTTAGGTTTAGGCTTAGGGATAGGCTTAGGGTACGGCTTAGGGTACGGGTTCGGGGAGGGCTTCGGTTACGGCGTAGGGTATGGCTTAGTGTTAGTGTTAGGTTTAGTGTTAGGGTTAGGGCTCGGTTTAGGGTACGGGTTAGAATTAGGGTACGTGTTAGGGTTAGGGTAGGGGTTAGGGTTAGGGTACGCGTTAGGGTTAGGGTAGTTATTAAACCTATCCCACTCTCTAGATACCCCTTAGCACGTAAAGGAATATTATTTGGGGGTCCAGCCATGGAGAAGAGTTTAGACACTAGGATAAGATAAGGAACACACCCATTATAAAGAAATCACATTAGGATTCTCTTTTTAAGCTGTTCCTTAAAACACTAGTGCTTAGGAAATCTATTGTAGGCAGAAGCAGTCAAGGGTAGCCTAGGGATAGGTTTACGCTTAGGGTTAGGCTTAGGGTACGGCTTAGGGTACGGGTTCGGGGAGGGTTTCGGGTACGGCGTAGGGTATGGGTTAGGGTTAGGGTTAGTGTTAGTGTTAGGGTTAGGGCTCGGTTTAGGGTACGGGTTAGGATTAGGGTACGTGTTAGGGTTAGGGTACGCGTTAGGGTTAGGGTAGTGATTAAACCTATCCCACTCTCTAGATACCCCTTAGCACGTAAAGGAATATTATTTGGGGGTCCAGCCATGGAGAAGAGTTTAGACCCTAGGATTAGATAAGGAACACACCCATTATAAAGAAATCACATTAGGATTCTCTTTTAAAGCTGTTCCTTAAAACACTAGTGCTTAGGAAATCTATTGGAGGCAGAAGCAGTCAAGGGTAGCCTAGGGTTAGGCTTAGGCTTAGGGTTAGGCTTAGGGTACGGCTTATGGTACTGGTTCGGGGAGGGCTTCGGGTACGGCGTAAGGTATGGGTTAGGGTTAGGGTTAGGGTTAGTGTTAGGGTTAGTGCTCGGTTTAGAGTACGGGTTAGGATTAGGGTACGTGTTAGGGTTAGGGTAGGGGTTAGGGATAGGGTACGCGTTAGGGTTAGGGTAGTTATTAAACCTATCCCACTCTCTAGATACCCCTTAGCACGTAAAGGAATATTATTTGGGGGTCCAGCCATGGAGAAGAGTTTAGACACTAAGATAATATAAGGAACACACACATTATAAAGAAATCACATTAGTATTCCCTTTTTAAGCTGTTCCTTAAAACACTAGTGCTTAGGAAATCTATTGTAGGCAGAAGCAGTCAAGGGTAGCCTAGGGTTAGGGTTAGGCTTAGGGTTAGGCTTAGGGTACGGCTTAGGGTACGGGTTCAGGGAGGGGTTCGTGTACGGCGTAGGGTATGGGTTAGGGTTAGGGTTTGGTTTAGTGTTTGGGTTAGGGCTCGGTTTAGGGTACGGTTTAGGATTAGGGTACGTGTTAGGGTTAGGGTAGGGGTTAGCGTTAGGGTACGTGTTAGGGTTAGGGTAGTTATTAAACCTATCCCACTCTCTAGATACCACTTAGCACGTAAAGGAATATTATTTGGGGGTCCAGCCATGGAGAAGCGTTTAGACTCTAGGATAAGATAAGGAACACACCCATTATTAAGAAATCACATTAGGATTCTCTTTTTAAGCTGTTCCTTAAAACACTAGTGCTTAGGAAATCTATTGGAGGCAGAAGCAGTCAAGGGTAGCCTAGGGTTAGGGTTAGGCTTAGGGTTAGGCTTAGGGTACGGCTTAGGTTACGGGTTCGGGGCGGGCTTCGGGTACGGCGTAGGGTATGGGTTAGGGTTAGTGTTAGGCTTAGTGTTAGGGTTAGGGCTCGGTTTAGGGTACGGTTTAGGATTAGGGTACGTGTTAGGGTTAGGGTAGGGGTTAGGGTTAGGGTACGTGTTAGGGTTAGGGTAGTTATTAAACCTATCCCTCTCTCTAGATACCCCTTAGCACGTAAAGGAATATTATTTGGGATTCCAGCCATGGAGAAGAGTTTAGACACTAGAATAAGATAAGGAACACACCCATTATAAAAAAATCACATTAGGATTCTCTTTTTAAGCTGTTCCTTAAAACACTATTGCATAGGAAATCTATTGGAGGCAGAAGCAGTCAAGGGAAGCCTAGGGTTAGGGTTAGGCTTAGAGTTAGGCTTAGGGTACGGCTTAGGGTACGGGTTCGGGGAGGGCTTCGGGTACGTCGTAGGGTATGGGTTAGGGTTAGGGTTAGGGTTAGTGTTAGGGTTAGGGCTCGGTTTAGTGTACGGGATAGAATTTGGGTACGTGTTAGGGTTAGAGTAGGGGTTAGGGTTAGGGTACGCGTTAGGGTTAGGGTAGTTATTAAACCTATCCCACTATCTAGATTCCCCTTAGCACGTAAAGGAATATTATTTGGGGGACCAGCCATGGAGAAGAGTTTAGACACTAAGATAACATAAGGAACACACACATTATAAAGAAATCACAATAGGATTCTCTTTTTAAGCTGTGCCTTAAAACAATAGTGCTTAGGAAATCTATTGCAGGCAGAAGCAGTCAAGGGTAGTCTAGGGTTAGGGTTAGGCTTAGGGTTATGCTTAGGGTACGGCTTAGGGTACGGCTTCGGGGAGGGCTTCGGGTACGGCGTAGGGTATGGGTTAGGGTTAGGGTTAGGGTTAGTGTTAGGGTTAGGGCTCGGTTTAGTGTACGGGATAGAATTTGGGTACGTGTTAGGGTTAGGGTAGGGGTTAGGGTTAGGGTACGCGTTACGGTTAGGGTTGTTATTAAACCTATCCCACTCTCTAGATACCCCTTAGCACGTAAAGGAATATTATTTGGGGGTCTAGACATGGAGAAGTGTTTAGACACTAGGATAAGATAAGGAACACACCCATTATAAAGAAATCACATTAGGATTCTCCTTTTAAGCTGTTCCTTAAAACACTAGTGCTTAGGAAATCTATTGGAGGCAGAAGCAGTCAAGGGTAGCCTAGGGTTAGGGTTAGGTTTAGGGATAGGCTTAGGGTACGGCTTAGGGTACGGGTTCGGGGAGGGCTTCGGGTACGGCGTAGGGTATTGCTTAGGGTTAGGGTTAGGTTTAGTGTTAGGGTTAGGGCTCGGTTTAGGGTACGGGTTAGGATTAGGGTACGTGTTAGGATTTGGGTAGGGGTTAGGGTTAGGGTACGCGTTAGGGTTAGGGTAGTTATTAAACCTATCCCAGTCTCTAGATACCCCTTAGCACGTAAAGGAATATTATTTGGGGGTCCAGCCATGGAGAAGAGTTTAGACACTTGGATAAGATAAGGAACACACCCATTATAAAGAAATCACATTAGGATTCTCTTTTTAAGCTGTTCCTTAAAACACTAGTGCTTAGGAAATCTATTGGGGGCAGAAGCAGTCAAGGGTAGCCTAGTGTTAGGGTTAGGCTTAGGGTTAGGCTAAGGGTACGGCTTAGGGTACGGGTTCGGGGAGGGCTTCGGGTACGGCGTAGGGTATGGGTTAGTGTTAGGGTTAGGGTTAGTGTTAGGGTTAGGGCTCGGTTTAGGGTACAGTTTACGTCTAGTGTACGTGTTAGGGTTAGGGTAGGGGTTAGGGTTAGGGTACGCGTTAGGGTTAGGGTAGTTATTAAACCTATCCCACTCTCTAGATACCCCTTAGCACGTAAAGGAATATTATTTGGGGGTCCAGCCATGGAGAAGAGTTTAGACACTAAGATAATATAAGGAACACACACATTATAAAGAAATCACATTAGTATTCCCTTTTTAAGCTGTTCCTTAAAACACTAGTGCTTAGGAAATCTATTGGAGGCAGAAACAGTCAAGGGTAGCCTAGGGTTAGGGTTAGGCTTAGGGTTAGGCTTAGGGTACGGCTTAGGGTACGGGTTCAGGGAGGGGTTCGTGTACGGCGTAGGGTATGGGTTAGGGTTAGGGTTTGGGTTAGTGTTAGGGTTAGGGCTCGGTTTAGGGTACGGTTTAGGTTTAGGGTACGTGTTAGGGTTAGGGTAGGGGTTAGCGTTAGGGTACGTGTTAGGGTTAGGGTAGTTATTAAACCTATCCCACTCTCTAGATACCACTTAGCACGTAAAGGAATATTATTTGGGGGTCCAGCCATGGAGAAGCGTTTAGACTCTAGGATAAGATAAGGAACACACCCATTATTAAGAAATCACATTAGGATTCTCTTTTTAAGCTGTTCCTTAAAACACTATTGCATAGGAAATCTATTGGAGGCAGAAGCAGTCAAGGGAAGCCTAGGGTTAGGGTTAGGCTTAGGGTTAGGCTTAGGGTACGGCTTAGGGTACGGGTTCGGGGAGGGCTTCGGGTACGTCGTAGGGTATGGGTTAGGGTTAGGGTTAGGGTTAGTGTTAGGGTTAGGGCTCGGTTTAGTGTACGGGATAGGATTAGGGTACGTGTTAGGGTTAGGGTAGGGGTTAGGGTTAGGGTACGCGTTAGGGTTAGGGTAGTTATTAAACCTATCCCACTCTCTAGATACCCCTTAGCACGTAAAGGAATATTATTTGGGGTTCTAGACATGGAGAAGAGTTTAGACACTAGGATAAGATAAGGAACACACCCATTATAAAGAAATCACATTAGGATTCTCCTTTTAAGCTGTTCCTTAAAACACTAGTGCTTAGGAAATCTATTGGAGGCAGAAGCAGTCAAGGGTAGCCTAGGGTTAGGTTTAGGTTTAGGGATAGGCTTAGGGTACGGCTTAGGGTACGGGTTCGGGGAGGGCTTCGGGTACGGCGTAGGGTATTGCTTAGGGTTAGGGTTAGGTTTAGTGTTAGGGTTAGGGCTCGGTTTAGGGTACGGGTTAGGATTAGGGTACGTGTTAGGGTTTGGGTAGGGGTTAGGGTTAGGGTACGCGTTAGGGTTAGGGTAATTATTAAAACTATCCCAGTCTCTAGATACCCCTTAGCACGTAAAGGAATATTATTTGGGGGTCCAGCCATGGAGAAGAGTTTAGACACTTGGATAAGATAAGGAACACACCCATTATAAAGAAATCACATTAGGATTCTCTTTTTAAGCTGTTCCTTAAAACACTAGTGCTTAGGAAATCTATTGTGGGCAGAAGCAGTCAAGGGTAGCCTAGTGTTAGGGTTAGGCTTAGGGTTAGGCTAAGGGTACGGCTTAGGGTACGGGTTCGGGGAGGGCTTCGGGTACGGCATAGGGTATGGGTTAGTGTTAGGGTTAGGGTTAGTGTTAGGGTTAGGGCTCGGTTTAGAGTACAGTTTACGTTTAGTGTACGTGTTAGGGTTAGGGTAGGGGTTAGGGTTAGGGTACGCGTTAGGGTTAGGGTAGTTATTAAACCTATCCCACTCTCTAGATACCCCTTAGCACGTAAAGGAATATTATTTGGGGTTCTAGACATGGAGAAGAGTTTAGACACTAGTATAAGATAAGGAACTCACCCATTATAAAGAAATCACATTAGGATTCTCCTTTTAAGCTGTTCCTTAAAACACTAGTGCTTAGGAAATCTATTGGAGGCAGAAGCAGTCAAGGGTAGCCTAGGGTTAGGTTTAGGCTTAGGGATAGGCTTAGGGTACGGCTTAGGGTACGGGTTCGGGGAGGGCTTCGGTTACGGCGTAGGGTATGGCTTAGTGTTAGTGTTAGGTTTAGTGTTAGGGTTAGGGCTCGGTTTAGGGTACGAGTTAGAATTAGGGTACGTGTTAGGGTTAGGGTAGGGGTTAGGGTTAGGGTACGCGTTAGGGTTAGGGTAGTTATTAAACCTATCCCACTCTCTAGATACCCCTTAGCACGTAAAGGAATATTATTTGGGGGTCCAGCCATGGAGAAGAGTTTAGACACTAGGATAAGATAAGGAACACACCCATTATAAAGAAATCACATTAGGATTCTCTTTTTAAGCTGTTCCTTAAAACACTAGTGCTTAGGAAATCTATTGTAGGCAGAAGCAGTCAAGGGTAGCCTAGGGATAGGTTTAGGCTTAGGGTTAGGCTTAGGGTACGGCTTAGGGTACGGGTTCGGGGAGGGTTTCGGGTACGGCGTAGGGTATGGGTTAGGGTTAGGGTTAGTGTTAGTGTTAGGGTTAGGGCTCGGTTTAGGGTACGGGTTAGGATTAGGGTACGTGTTAGGGTTAGGGTACGCGTTAGGGTTAGGGTAGTGATTAAACCTATCCCACTCTCTAGATACCCCTTAGCACGTAAAGGAATATTATTTGGGGGTCCAGCCATGGAGAAGAGTTTAGACCCTAGGATTAGATAAGGAACACACCCATTATAAAGAAATCACATTAGGATTCTCTTTTAAAGCTGTTCCTTAAAACACTAGTGCTTAGGAAATCTATTGGAGGCAGAAGCAGTCAAGGGTAGCCTAGGGTTAGGCTTAGGCTTAGGGTTAGGCTTAGGGTACGGCTTATGGTACGGGTTCGGGGAGGGCTTCGGGTACGGCGTAAGGTATGGGTTAGGGTTAGGGTTAGGGTTAGTGTTAGGGTTAGGGCTCGGTTTAGAGTACGGGTTAGGATTAGGGTACGTGTTAGGGTTAGGGTAGGGGTTAGGGATAGGGTACGCGTTAGGGTTAGGGTAGTTATTAAACCTATCCCACTCTCTAGATACCCCTTAGCACGTAAAGGAATATTATTTGGGGGTCCAGCCATGGAGAAGAGTTTAGACACTAAGATAATATAAGGAACACACACATTATAAAGAAATCACATTAGTATTCCCTTTTTAAACTGTTCCTTAAAACACTAGTGCTTAGGAAATCTATTGTAGGCAGAAGCAGTCAAGGGTAGCCTAGGGTTAGGGTTAGGCTTAGGGTTAGGCTTAGGGTACGGCTTAGGGTACGGGTTCAGGGAGGGGTTCGTGTACGGCGTAGGGTATGGGTTAGGGTTAGGGTTTGGTTTAGTGTTTGGGTTAGGGCTCGGTTTAGGGTACGGTTTAGGATTAGGGTATGTGTTAGGGTTAGGGTATTGGTTAGCGTTAGGGTACGTGTTAGGGTTAGGGTAGTTATTAAACCTATCCCACTCTCTAGATACCACTTAGCACGTAAAGGAATATTATTTGGGGGTCCAGCCATGGAGAAGCGTTTAGACTCTAGGATAAGATAAGGAACACACCCATTATTAAGAAATCACATTAGGATTCTCTTTTTAAGCGGTTCCTTAAAACACTAGTGCTTAGGAAATCTATTGGAGGCAGAAGCAGTCAAGGGTAGCCTAGGGTTAGGGTTAGGCTTAGGGTTAGGCTTAGGGTACGGCTTAGGTTACGGGTTCGGGGCGGGCTTCGGGTACGGCGTAGGGTATGGGTTAGGGTTAGGGTTAGGCTTAGTGTTAGGGTTAGGGCTCGGTTTAGGGTACGGTTTAGGATTAGGGTACGTGTTAGGGTTAGGGTAGGGGTTAGGGTTAGGGTACGTGTTAGGGTTAGGGTAGTTATTAAACCTATCCCTCTCTCTAGATACCCCTTAGCACGTAAAGGAATATTATTTGGGATTCCAGCCATGGAGAAGAGTTTAGACACTAGAATAAGATAAGGAACACACCCATTATAAAAAAATCACATTAGGATTCTCTTTTTAAGCTGTTCCTTAAAACACTATTGCATAGGAAATCTATTGGAGGCAGAAGCAGTCAAGGGAAGCCTAGGGTTAGGGTTAGGCTTAGAGTTAGGCTTAGGGTACGGCTTAGGGTACGGGTTCGGGGAGGGCTTCGGGTACGTCGTAGGGTATGGGTTAGGGTTAGGGTTAGGGTTAGTGTTAGGGTTAGGGCTCGGTTTAGTGTACGGGATAGAATTTGGGTACGTGTTAGGGTTAGAGTAGGGGTTAGGGTTAGGGTACGCGTTAGGGTTAGGGTAGTTATTAAACCTATCCCACTATCTAGATTCCCCTTAGCACGTAAAGGAATATTATTTGGGGGACCAGCCATGGAGAAGAGTTTAGACATTAAGATAACATAAGGAACACACACATTATAAAGAAATCACAATAGGATTCTCTTTTTAAGCTGTGCCTTAAAACAATAGTGCTTAGGAAATCTATTGCAGGCAGAAGCAGTCAAGGGTAGTCTAGGGTTAGGGTTAGGCTTAGGGTTATGCTTAGGGTACGGCTTAGGGTACGGCTTCGGGGAGGGCTTCGGGTACGGCGTAGGGTATGGGTTAGGGTTAGGGTTAGGGTTAGTGTTAGGGTTAGGGCTCGGTTTAGTGTACGGGATAGAATTTGGGTACGTGTTAGGGTTAGGGTAGGGGTTAGGGTTAGGGTACGCGTTAGGGTTAGGGTAGTTATTAAACCTATCCCACTCTCTAGATACCCCTTAGCACGTAAAGGAATATTATTTGGGGGTCTAGACATGGAGAAGAGTTTAGACACTAGGATAAGATAAGGAACACACCCATTATAAAGAAATCACATTAGGATTCTCCTTTTAAGCTGTTCCTTAAAACACTAGTGCTTAGGAAATCTATTGGAGGCAGAAGCAGTCAAGGGTAGCCTAGGGTTAGGGTTAGATTTAGGGATAGGCTTAGGGTACGGCTTAGGGTACGGGTTCGGGGAGGGCTTCGGGTACGGCGTAGGGTATTGCTTAGGGTTAGGGTTAGGTTTAGTGTTAGGGTTAGGGCTCGGTTTAGGGTACGGGTTAGGATTAGGGTACGTGTTAGGGTTTGGGTAGGGGTTAGGGTTAGGGTACGCATTAGGGTTAGGGTAGTTATTAAACCTATCCCAGTCTCTAGATACCCCTTAGCACGTAAAGGAATATTATTTGGGGGTCCAGCCATGGAGAAGAGTTTAGACACTTGGATAAGATAAGGAACACACCCATTATAAAGAAATCACATTAGGATTCTCTTTTTAAGCTGTTCCTTAAAACACTAGTGCTTAGGAAATCTATTGGGGGCAGAAGCAGTCAAGGGTAGCCTAGTGTTAGGGTTAGGCTTAGGGTTAGGCTAAGGGTACGGCTTAGGGTACGGGTTCGGGGAGGGCTTCGGGTACGGCGTAGGGTATGGGTTAGTGTTAGGGTTAGGGTTAGTGTTAGGGTTAGGGCTCGGTTTAGGGTACAGTTTACGTTTAGTGTACGTGTTAGGGTTAGGGTAGGGGTTAGGGTTAGGGTACGCGTTAGGGTTAGGGTAGTTATTAAACCTATCCCACTCTCTAGATACCCCTTAGCACGTAAAGGAATATTATTTGGGGGTCCAGCCATGGAGAAGAGTTTAGACACTAAGATAATATAAGGAACACACACATTATAAAGAAATCACATTAGTATTCCCTTTTTAAGCTGTTCCTTAAAACACTAGTGCTTAGGAAATCTATTGGAGGCAGAAGCAGTCAAGGGTAGCCTAGGGTTAGGGTTAGGCTTAGGGTTAGGCTTAGGGTACGGCTTAGGTTACGGGTTCGGGGAGGGCTTCGGGTACGGCGTAGGGTATGGGTTAGGGTTAGGGTTAGGCTTAGTGTTAGGGTTAGGGCTCGGTTTAGGGTACGGTTTAGGATTAGGGTACGTGTTAGGGTTAGGGTAGGGGTTAGGGTTAGGGTACGTGTTAGGGTTAGGGTAGTTATTAAACCTATCCCTCTCTCTAGATACCCCTTAGCACGTAAAGGAATATTATTTGGGATTCCAGCCATGGAGAAGAGTTTAGACACTAGAATAAGATAAGGAACACACCCATTATTAAGAAATCACATTAGGATTCTCTTTTTAAGCTGTTCCTTAAAACACTAGTGCTTAGGAAATCTATTGGAGGCAGAAGCAGTCAAGGGTCTCCTAGGGTTAGGCTTAGGCTTAGGGTTAGGCTTAGGGTACGGCTTAGGGTACGGGTTCGGGGAGGGCTTCGGATACGGCGTAGGGTATGGGTTAGGGTTAGGGTTAGGGTTAGTGTTAGGGTTAGGGCTCGGTTTAGAGTACGGGTTAGGATTAGGGTACGTGTTAGGGTTAAGGTAGGGGTTAGGGATAGGGTACGCGTTAGGGTTAGGGTAGTTATTAAACCTATCCCACTATCTAGATTCCCCTTAGCACGTAAAGTAATATTATTTGGGGGACCAGCCATGGAGAAGAGTTTAGACACTAAGATTATATAAGGAACACACACATTATAAAGAAATCACATTAGGATTCTCTTTTTAAGCTGTGCCTTAAAACACTAGTGCTTAGGAAATCTATTGGAGGCAGAAGCAGTCAAGGGTAGTCTAGGGTTAGGGTTAGGCTTAGGGTTATGCTTAGGGTACGGCTTAGGGTACGGGTTCGGGGAGGGCTTCGTGTACGGCGTAGGGTATGGGTTAGGGTTAGGGTTAGGGTTAGTGTTAGGTTTAGGGCTCGGTTTAGTGTATGGGATAGGATTAGGGTACGTGTTAGGGTTAGGGTAGGGGTTAGGGTTAGGGTACGCGTTAGGGTTAGGGTAGTTATTAAACCTATCCCACTCTCTAGATACCCCTTAGCACGTAAAGGAATATTATTTGGGGTTCTAGACATGGAGAAGAGTTTAGACACTAGTATAAGATAAGGAACTCACCCATTATAAAGAAATCACATTAGGATTCTCCTTTTAAGCTGTTCCTTAAAACACTAGTGCTTAGGAAATCTATTGGAGGCAGAAGCAGTCAAGGGTAGCCTAGGGTTAGGTTTAGGCTTAGGGATAGGCTTAGGGTACGGCTTAGGGTACGGGTTCGGGGAGGGCTTCGGTTACGGCGTAGGGTATGGCTTAGTGTTAGTGTTAGGTTTAGTGTTAGGGTTAGGGCTCGGTTTAGGGTACGAGTTAGAATTAGGGTACGTGTTAGGGTTAGGGTAGGGGTTAGGGTTAGGGTACGCGTTAGGGTTAGGGTAGTTATTAAACCTATCCCACTCTCTAGATACCCCTTAGCACGTAAAGGAATATTATTTGGGGGTCCAGCCATGGAGAAGAGTTTAGACACTAGGATAAGATAAGGAACACACCCATTATAAAGAAATCACATTAGGATTCTCTTTTTAAGCTGTTCCTTAAAACACTAGTGCTTAGGAAATCTATTGTAGGCAGAAGCAGTCAAGGGTAGCCTAGGGATAGGTTTAGGCTTAGGGTTAGGCTTAGGGTACGGCTTAGGGTACGGGTTCGGGGAGGGTTTCGGGTACGGCGTAGGGTATGGGTTAGGGTTAGGGTTAGTGTTAGTGTTAGGGTTAGGGCTCGGTTTAGGGTACGGGTTAGGATTAGGGTACGTGTTAGGGTTAGGGTACGCGTTAGGGTTAGGGTAGTGATTAAACCTATCCCACTCTCTAGATACCCCTTAGCACGTAAAGGAATATTATTTGGGGGTCCAGCCATGGAGAAGAGTTTAGACCCTAGGATTAGATAAGGAACACACCCATTATAAAGAAATCACATTAGGATTCTCTTTTAAAGCTGTTCCTTAAAACACTAGTGCTTAGGAAATCTATTGGAGGCAGAAGCAGTCAAGGGTAGCCTAGGGTTAGGCTTAGGCTTAGGGTTAGGCTTAGGGTACGGCTTATGGTACGGGTTCGGGGAGGGCTTCGGGTACGGCGTAAGGTATGGGTTAGGGTTAGGGTTAGGGTTAGTGTTAGGGTTAGGGCTCGGTTTAGAGTACGGGTTAGGATTAGGGTACGTGTTAGGGTTAGGGTAGGGGTTAGGGATAGGGTACGCGTTAGGGTTAGGGTAGTTATTAAACCTATCCCACTCTCTAGATACCCCTTAGCACGTAAAGGAATATTATTTGGGGGTCCAGCCATGGAGAAGAGTTTAGACACTAAGATAATATAAGGAACACACACATTATAAAGAAATCACATTAGTATTCCCTTTTTAAGCTGTTCCTTAAAACACTAGTGCTTAGGAAATCTATTGTAGGCAGAAGCAGTCAAGGGTAGCCTAGGGTTAGGGTTAGGCTTAGGGTTAGGCTTAGGGTACGGGTTCAGGGAGGGGTTCGTGTACGGCGTAGGGTATGGGTTAGGGTTAGGGTTTGGTTTAGTGTTTGGGTTAGGGCTCGGTTTAGGGTACGGTTTAGGATTAGGGTACGTGTTAGGGTTAGGGTATTGGTTAGCGTTAGGGTACGTGTTAGGGTTAGGGTAGTTATTAAACCTATCCCACTCTCTAGATACCACTTAGCACGTAAAGGAATATTATTTGGGGGTCCAGCCATGGAGAAGCGTTTAGACTCTAGGATAAGATAAGGAACACACCCATTATTAAGAAATCACATTAGGATTCTCTTTTTAAGCGGTTCCTTAAAACACTAGTGCTTAGGAAATCTATTGGAGGCAGAAGCAGTCAAGGGTAGCCTAGGGTTAGGGTTAGGCTTAGGGTTAGGCTTAGGGTACGGCTTAGGTTACGGGTTCGGGGCGGGCTTCGGGTACGGCGTAGGGTATGGGTTAGGGTTAGGGTTAGGCTTAGTGTTAGGGTTAGGGCTCGGTTTAGGGTACGGTTTAGGATTAGGGTACGTGTTAGGATTAGGGTAGGGGTTAGGGTTAGGGTACGTGTTAGGGTTAGGGTAGTTATTAAACCTATCCCTCTCTCTAGATACCCCTTAGCACGTAAAGGAATATTATTTGGGATTCCAGCCATGGAGAAGAGTTTAGACACTAGAATAAGATAAGGAACACACCCATTATAAAAAAATCACATTAGGATTCTCTTTTTAAGCTGTTCCTTAAAACACTATTGCATAGGAAATCTATTGGAGGCAGAAGCAGTCAAGGGAAGCCTAGGGTTAGGGTTAGGCTTAGAGTTAGGCTTAGGGTACGGCTTAGGGTACGGGTTCGGGGATGGCTTCGGGTACGTCGTAGGGTATGGGTTAGGGTTAGGGTTAGGGTTAGTGTTAGGGTTAGGGCTCGGTTTAGTGTACGGGATAGAATTTGGGTACGTGTTAGGGTTAGAGTAGGGGTTAGGGTTAGGGTACGCGTTAGGGTTAGGGTAGTTATTAAACCTATCCCACTATCTAGATTCCCCTTAGCACGTAAAGGAATATTATTTGGGGGACCAGCCATGGAGAAGAGTTTAGACACTAAGATAACATAAGGAACACACACATTATAAAGAAATCACAATAGGATTCTCTTTTTAAGCTGTGCCTTAAAACAATAGTGCTTAGGAAATCTATTGCAGGCAGAAGCAGTCAAGGGTAGTCTAGGGTTAGGGTTAGGCTTAGGGTTATGCTTAGGGTACGGCTTAGGGTACGGCTTCGGGGAGGGCTTCGGGTACGGCGTAGGGTATGGGTTAGGGTTAGGGTTAGGGTTAGTGTTAGGGTTAGGGCTCGGTTTAGTGTACGGGATAGAATTTGGGTACGTGTTAGGGTTAGGGTAGGGGTTAGGGTTAGGGTACGCGTTAGGGTTAGGGTAGTTATTAAACCTATCCCACTCTCTAGATACCCCTTAGCACGTAAAGGAATATTATTTGGGGGTCTAGACATGGAGAAGAGTTTAGACACTAGGATAAGATAAGGAACACACCCATTATAAAGAAATCACATTAGGATTCTCCTTTTAAGCTGTTCCTTAAAACACTAGTGCTTAGGAAATCTATTGGAGGCAGAAGCAGTCAAGGGTAGCCTAGGGTTAGGGTTAGATTTAGGGATAGGCTTAGGGTACGGCTTAGGGTACGGGTGCGGGGAGGGCTTCGGGTACGGCGTAGGGTATTGCTTAGGGTTAGGGTTAGGTTTAGTGTTAGGGTTAGGGCTCGGTTTAGGGTACGGGTTAGGATTAGGGTACGTGTTAGGGTTTGGGTAGGGGTTAGGGTTAGGGTACGCATTAGGGTTAGGGTAGTTATTAAACCTATCCCAGTCTCTAGATACCCCTTAGCACGTAAAGGAATATTATTTGGGGGTCCAGCCATGGAGAAGAGTTTAGACACTTGGATAAGATAAGGAACACACCCATTATAAAGAAATCACATTAGGATTCTCTTTTTAAGCTGTTCCTTAAAACACTAGTGCTTAGGAAATCTATTGGGGGCAGAAGCAGTCAAGGGTAGCCTAGTGTTAGGGTTAGGCTTAGGGTTAGGCTAAGGGTACGGCTTAGGGTACGGGTTCGGGGAGGGCTTCGGGTACGGCGTAGGGTATGGGTTAGTGTTAGGGTTAGGGTTAGTGTTAGGGTTAGGGCTCGGTTTAGGGTACAGTTTACGTTTAGTGTACGTGTTAGGGTTAGGGTAGGGGTTAGGGTTAGGGTACGCGTTAGGGTTAGGGTAGTTATTAAACCTATCCCACTCTCTAGATACCCCTTAGCACGTAAAGGAATATTATTTGGGGGTCCAGCCATGGAGAAGAGTTTAGACACTAAGATAATATAAGGAACACACACATTATAAAGAAATCACATTAGTATTCCCTTTTTAAGCTGTTCCTTAAAACACTAGTGCTTAGGAAATCTATTGGAGGCAGAAGAAGTCAAGGGTAGCCTAGGGTTAGTGTTAGGCTTAGGGTTAGGCTTAGGGTACGGATTAGGGTACGGGTTCAGGGAGGGGTTCGTGTACGGCGTAGGGTATGGGTTAGGGTTAGGGTTTGGTTTAGTGTTAGGGTTAGGGCTCGGTTTAGGGTACGGTTTAGGATTAGGGTACGTGTTAGGGTTAGGGTAGGGGTTAGCGTTAGGGTACGTGTTAGGGTTAGGGTAGTTATTAAACCTATCCCACTCTGTAGATACCACTTAGCACGTAAAGGAATATTATTTGGGGGTCCAGCCATGGAGAAGCGTTTAGACTCTAGGATAAGATAAGGAACACACCCATTATTAAGAAATCACATTAGGATTCTCTTTTTAAGCTGTTCCTTAAAACACTAGTGCTTAGGAAATCTATTGGAGGCAGAAGCAGTCAAGGGTAGCCTAGGGTTAGGGTTAGGCTTAGGGTTAGGCTTAGGGTACGGCTTAGGTTACGGGTTCGGGGCGGGCTTCGGGTACGGCGTAGGGTATGGGTTAGGGTTAGGGTTAGGGTTAGTGTTAGGGTTAGGGCTCGGTTTAGGGTACGGTTTAGGATTAGGGTACGTGTTAGGGTTAGGGTAGGGGTTAGGGTTAGGGTACGTGTTAGGGTTACGGTAGTTATTAAACCTATCCCTCTCTCTAGATACCCCTTAGCACGTAAAGGAATATTATTTGGGATTCCAGCCATGGAGAAGAGTTTAGACACTAGAATAAGATAAGGAACACACCCATTATAAAAAAATCACATTAGGATTCTCTTTTTAAGCTGTTCCTTAAAACACTATTGCATAGGAAATCTATTGGAGGCAGAAGCAGTCAAGGGAAGCCTAGGGTTAGGGTTAGGCTTAGGGTTAGGCTTAGGGTACGGCTTAGGGTAGGGGTTCGGGGAGGGCTTCGGGTACGTCGTAGGGTATGGGTTAGGGTTAGGGTTAGGGTTAGTGTTAGGGTTAGGGCTCGGTTTAGTGTACGGGATAGAATTTGGGTACGTGTTAGGGTTAGAGTAGGGGTTAGGGTTAGGGTACGCGTTAGGGTTAGGGTAGTTATTAAACCTATCCCACTCTCTAGATACCCCTTAGCACGTAAAGGAATATTATTTGGGGGTCTAGACATGGAGAAGAGTTTAGACACTAGGATAAGATAAGGAACACACCCATTATAAAGAAATCACATTAGGATTCTCCTTTTAAGCTGTTCCTTAAAACACTAGTGCTTAGGAAATCTATTGGAGGCAGAAGCAGTCAAGGGTAGCCTAGGGTTAGGGTTAGGTTTCGGGATAGGCTTAGGGTACGGCTTAGGGTACGGGTTCGGGGAGGGCTTCGGGTACGGCGTAGGGTATTGCTTAGGGTTAGGGTTAGGTTTAGTGTTAGGGTTAGGGCTCGGTTTAGGGTACGGGTTAGGATTAGGGTACGTGTTAGGGTTTGGGTAGGGGTTAGGGTTAGGGTACGCGTTAGGGTTAGGGTAGTTATTAAACCTATCCCAGTCTCTAGATACCCCTTAGCACGTAAAGGAATATTATTTGGGGGTCCAGCCATGGAGAAGAGTTTAGACACTTGGATAAGATAAGGAACACACCCATTATAAAGAAATCACATTAGGATTCTCTTTTTAAGCTGTTCCTTAAAACACTAGTGCTTAGGAAATCTATTGGGGGCAGAAGCAGTCAAGGGTAGCCTAGTGTTAGGGTTAGGCTTAGGGTTAGGCTAAGGGTACGGCTTAGGGTACGGGTTCGGGGAGGGCTTCGGGTACGGCGTAGGGTATGGGTTAGTGTTAGGGTTAGGGTTACTGTTAGGGTTAGGGCTCGGTTTAGAGTACGGTTTAGGATTAGGGTACGTGTTAGGGTTAGGGTAGGGGTTAGGGTTAGGGTACGTGTTAGGGTTAGGGTAGTTATTAAACCTATCCCTCTCTCTAGATACCCCTTAGCACGTAAAGGAATATTATTTGGGATTCCAGCCATGGAGAAGAGTTTAGACACTAGAATAAGATAAGGAACACACCCATTATGAAAAAATCACATTAGGATTCTCTTTTTAAGCTGTTCCTTAAAACACTATTGCATAGGAAATCTATTGGAGGCAGAAGCAGTCAAGGGAAGCCTAGGGTTAGGGTTAGGCTTAGGGATAGGCTTAGGGTACGGCATAGGGTACGGGTTCGGGGAGGGCTTCGGTTACGGCGTAGGGTATGGCTTAGGGTTAGGGTTAGGTTTAGTGTTAGGGTTAGGGCTCGGTTTAGGGTACGGGTTAGGATTAGGGTACGTGTTAGGGTTAGGGTAGGGGTTAGGGTTAGGGTACGCGTTAGGGTTAGGGTAGTTATTAAACCTATCCCACTATCTAGATTCCCCTTAGCACGTAAAGGAATATTATTTGGGGGACCAGCCATGGAGAAGAGTTTAGACACTAAGATAACATAAGGAACACACACATTATAAAGAAATCACAATAGGATTCTCTTTTTAAGCTGTGCCTTAAAACACTAGTGCTTAGGAAATCTATTGCAGGCAGAAGCAGTCAAGGGTAGTCTAGGGTTAGGGTTAGGCTTAGGGTTATGCTTAGGGTACGGCTTAGGGTACGGCTTCGGGGAGGGCTTCGGGTACGGCGTAGGGTATGGGTTAGGGTTAGGGTTAGGGTTAGTGTTAGGGTTAGGGCTCGGTTTAGTGTACGGGATAGAATTTGGGTACGTGTTAGGGTTAGGGTAGGGGTTAGGGTTAGGGTACGCGTTAGGGTTAGGGTAGTTATTAAACCTATCCCACTCTCTAGATACCCCTTAGCACGTAAAGGAATATTATTTGGGGGTCTAGACATGGAGAAGAGTTTAGACACTAGGATAAGATAAGGAACACACCCATTATAAAGAAATCACATTAGGATTCTCCTTTTAAGCTGTTCCTTAAAACACTAGTGCTTAGGAAATCTATTGGAGGCAGAAGCAGTCAAGGGTAGCCTAGGGTTAGGGTTAGATTTAGGGATAGGCTTAGGGTACGGCTTAGGGTACGGGTTCGGGGAGGGCTTCGGGTACGGCGTAGGGTATTGCTTAGGGTTAGGGTTAGGTTTAGTGTTAGGGTTAGGGCTCGGTTTAGGGTACGGGTTAGGATTAGGGTACGTGTTAGGGTTTGGGTAGGGGTTAGGGTTAGGGTACGCATTAGGGTTAGGGTAGTTATTAAACCTATCCCAGTCTCTAGATACCCCTTAGCACGTAAAGGAATATTATTTGGGGGTCCAGCCATGGAGAAGAGTTTAGACACTTGGATAAGATAAGGAACACACCCATTATAAAGAAATCACATTAGGATTCTCTTTTTAAGCTGTTCCTTAAAACACTAGTGCTTAGGAAATCTATTGGGGGCAGAAGCAGTCAAGGGTAGCCTAGTGTTAGGGTTAGGCTTAGGGTTAGGCTAAGGGTACGGCTTAGGGTACGGGTTCGGGGAGGGCTTCGGGTACGGCGTAGGGTATGGGTTAGTGTTAGGGTTAGGGTTAGTGTTAGGGTTAGGGCTCGGTTTAGGGTACAGTTTACGTTTAGTGTACGTGTTAGGGTTAGGGTAGGGGTTAGGGTTAGGGTACGCGTTAGGGTTAGGGTAGTTATTAAACCTATCCCACTCTCTAGATACCCCTTAGCACGTAAAGGAATATTATTTGGGGGTCCAGCCATGGAGAAGAGTTTAGACACTAAGATAATATAAGGAACACACACATTATAAAGAAATCACATTAGTATTCCCTTTTTAAGCTGTTCCTTAAAACACTAGTGCTTAGGAAACCTATTGGAGGCAGAAGCAGTCAAGGGTAGCCTAGGGTTAGGGTTAGGTTTAGGGATAGGCTTAGGGTACGGCTTAGGGTACGGGTTCGGGGAGGGCTTCGGGTACGGCGTAGGGTATTGCTTAGGGTTAGGGTTAGGTTTAGTGTTAGGGTTAGGGCTCGGTTTAGGGTACGGGTTAGGATTAGGGTACGTGTTAGGGTTTGGGTAGGGGTTAGGGTTAGGGTACGCGTTAGGGTTAGGGTAGTTATTAAACCTATCCCAGTCTCTAGATACCCCTTAGCACGTAAAGGAATATTATTTGGGGGTCCAGCCATGGAGAAGAGTTTAGACACTTGGATAAGATAAGGAACACACCCATTATAAAGAAATCACATTAGGATTCTCTTTTTAAGCTGTTCCTTAAAACACTAGTGCTTAGGAAATCTATTGGGGGCAGAAGCAGTCAAGGGTAGCCTAGTGTTAGGGTTAGGCTTAGGGTTAGGCTAAGGGTACGGCTTAGGGTACGGGTTCGGGGAGGGCTTCGGGTACGGCGTAGGGTATGGGTTAGTGTTAGGGTTAGGGTTACTGTTAGGGTTAGGGCTCGGTTTAGAGTACGGTTTAGGATTAGGGTACGTGTTAGGGTTAGGGTAGGGGTTAGGGTTAGGGTACGTGTTAGGGTTAGGGTAGTTATTAAACCTATCCCTCTCTCTAGATACCCCTTAGCACGTAAAGGAATATTATTTGGGATTCCAGCCATGGAGAAGAGTTTAGACACTAGAATAAGATAAGGAACACACCCATTATGAAAAAATCACATTAGGATTCTCTTTTTAAGCTGTTCCTTAAAACACTATTGCATAGGAAATCTATTGGAGGCAGAAGCAGTCAAGGGAAGCCTAGGGTTAGGGTTAGGCTTAGGGATAGGCTTAGGGTACGGCATAGGGTACGGGTTCGGGGAGGGCTTCGGTTACGGCGTAGGGTATGGCTTAGGGTTAGGGTTAGGTTTAGTGTTAGGGTTAGGGCTCGGTTTAGGGTACGGGTTAGGATTAGGGTACGTGTTAGGGTTAGGGTAGGGGTTAGGGTTAGGGTACGCGTTAGGGTTAGGGTAGTTATTAAACCTATCCCACTATCTAGATTCCCCTTAGCACGTAAAGGAATATTATTTGGGGGACCAGCCATGGAGAAGAGTTTAGACACTAAGATAACATAAGGAACACACACATTATAAAGAAATCACAATAGGATTCTCTTTTTAAGCTGTGCCTTAAAACACTAGTGCTTAGGAAATCTATTGCAGGCAGAAGCAGTCAAGGGTAGTCTAGGGTTAGGGTTAGGCTTAGGGTTATGCTTAGGGTACGGCTTAGGGTACGGCTTCGGGGAGGGCTTCGGGTACGGCGTAGGGTATGGGTTAGGGTTAGGGTTAGGGTTAGTGTTAGGGTTAGGGCTCGGTTTAGTGTACGGGATAGAATTTGGGTACGTGTTAGGGTTAGGGTAGGGGTTAGGGTTAGGGTACGCGTTAGGGTTAGGGTAGTTATTAAACCTATCCCACTCTCTAGATACCCCTTAGCACGTAAAGGAATATTATTTGGGGGTCTAGACATGGAGAAGAGTTTAGACACTAGGATAAGATAAGGAACACACCCATTATAAAGAAATCACATTAGGATTCTCCTTTTAAGCTGTTCCTTAAAACACTAGTGCTTAGGAAATCTATTGGAGGCAGAAGCAGTCAAGGGTAGCCTAGGGTTAGGGTTAGATTTAGGGATAGGCTTAGGGTACGGCTTAGGGTACGGGTTCGGGGAGGGCTTCGGGTACGGCGTAGGGTATTGCTTAGGGTTAGGGTTAGGTTTAGTGTTAGGGTTAGGGCTCGGTTTAGGGTACGGGTTAGGATTAGGGTACGTGTTAGGGTTTGGGTAGGGGTTAGGGTTAGGGTACGCATTAGGGTTAGGGTAGTTATTAAACCTATCCCAGTCTCTAGATACCCCTTAGCACGTAAAGGAATATTATTTGGGGGTCCAGCCATGGAGAAGAGTTTAGACACTTGGATAAGATAAGGAACACACCCATTATAAAGAAATCACATTAGGATTCTCTTTTTAAGCTGTTCCTTAAAACACTAGTGCTTAGGAAATCTATTGGGGGCAGAAGCAGTCAAGGGTAGCCTAGTGTTAGGGTTAGGCTTAGGGTTAGGCTAAGGGTACGGCTTAGGGTACGGGTTCGGGGAGGGCTTCGGGTACGGCGTAGGGTATGGGTTAGTGTTAGGGTTAGGGTTAGTGTTAGGGTTAGGGCTCGGTTTAGGGTACAGTTTACGTTTAGTGTACGTGTTAGGGTTAGGGTAGGGGTTAGGGTTAGGGTACGCGTTAGGGTTAGGGTAGTTATTAAACCTATCCCACTCTCTAGATACCCCTTAGCACGTAAAGGAATATTATTTGGGGGTCCAGCCATGGAGAAGAGTTTAGACACTAAGATAATATAAGGAACACACACATTATAAAGAAATCACATTAGTATTCCCTTTTTAAGCTGTTCCTTAAAACACTAGTGCTTAGGAAACCTATTGGAGGCAGAAGCAGTCAAGGGTAGCCTAGGGTTAGGGTTAGGTTTAGGGATAGGCTTAGGGTACGGCTTAGGGTACGGGTTCGGGGAGGGCTTCGGGTACGGCGTAGGGTATTGCTTAGGGTTAGGGTTAGGTTTAGTGTTAGGGTTAGGGCTCGGTTTAGGGTACGGGTTAGGATTAGGGTACGTGTTAGGGTTTGGGTAGGGGTTAGGGTTAGGGTACGCGTTAGGGTTAGGGTAGTTATTAAACCTATCCCAGTCTCTAGATACCCCTTAGCACGTAAAGGAATATTATTTGGGGGTCCAGCCATGGAGAAGAGTTTAGACACTTGGATAAGATAAGGAACACACCCATTATAAAGAAATCACATTAGGATTCTCTTTTTAAGCTGTTCCTTAAAACACTAGTGCTTAGGAAATCTATTGGGGGCAGAAGCAGTCAAGGGTAGCCTAGTGTTAGGGTTAGGCTTAGGGTTAGGCTAAGGGTACGGCTTAGGGTACGGGTTCGGGGAGGGCTTCGGGTACGGCGTAGGGTATGGGTTAGTGTTAGGGTTAGGGTTAGTGTTAGGGTTAGGGCTCGGTTTAGAGTACAGTTTACGTTTAGTGTACGTGTTAGGGTTAGGGTAGGGGTTAGGGTTAGGGTACGCGTTAGGGTTAGGGTAGTTATTAAACCTATCCCACTCTCTAGATACCCCTTAGCACGTAAAGGAATATTATTTGGGGGACCAGCCATGGAGAAGAGTTTAGACACTAAGATAACATAAGGAACACACACATTATAAAGAAATCACAATAGGATTCTCTTTTTAAGCTGTGCCTTAAAACACTAGTGCTTAGGAAATCTATTGGAGGCAGAAGCAGTCAAGGGTAGTCTAGGGTTAGGGTTAGGCTTAGGGTTACGCTTAGGGTACGGCTTAGGGTACGGGTTCGGGGAGGGCTTCGGGTACGGCGTAGGGTATGGGTTAGGGTTAGTGTTAGGGTTAGGGCTCGGTTTAGTGTACGGGATAGAATTTGGGTACGTGTTAGGGTTAGGGTAGGTGTTAGGGTTAGGGTACGCGTTAGGGTTAGGGTAGTTATTAAACCTATCCCACTCTCTAGATACCCCTTAGCACGTAAAGGAATATTATTTGGGGGTCTAGACATGGAGAAGAGTTTAGACACTAGGATAAGATAAGGAACACACCCATTATAAAGAAATCACATTAGGATTCTCCTTTTAAGCTGTTCCTTAAAACACTAGTGCTTAGGAAATCTATTGGAGGCAGAAGCAGTCAAGGGTAGCCTAGGGTTAGGGTTAGGTTTAGGGATAGGCTTAGGGTACGGCTTAGGGTACGGGTTCGGGGAGGGCTTCGGGTACGGCGTAGGGTATTGCTTAGGGTTAGGGTTAGGTTTAGTGTTAGGGTTAGGGCTCGGTTTAGGGTACGGGTTAGGATTAGGGTACGTGTTAGGGTTTGGGTAGGGGTTAGGGTTGGGGTACGCGTTAGGGTTAGGGTAGTTATTAAACCTATCCCAGTCTCTAGATACCCCTTAGCACGTAAAGGAATATTATTTGGGGGTCCAGCCATGGAGAAGAGTTTAGACACTTGGATAAGATAAGGAACACACCCATTATAAAGAAATCACATTAGGATTCTCTTTTTAAGCTGTTCCTTAAAACACTAGTGCTTAGGAAATCTATTGGGGGCAGAAGCAGTCAAGGGTAGCCTAGTGTTAGGGTTAGGCTTAGGGTTAGTCTAAGGGTACGGCTTAGGGTACGGGTTCGGGGAGGGCTTCGGGTACGGCGTAGGGTATGGGTTAGTGTTAGGGTTAGGGTTAGTGTTAGGGTTAGGGCTCGGTTTAGAGTACAGTTTACGTTTAGTGTACGTGTTAGGGTTAGGGTAGGGGTTAGGGTTAGGGTTCGCGTTAGGGTTAGGGTAGTTATTAAACCTATCCCACTCTCTAGATACCCCTTAGCACGTAAAGGAATATTATTTGGGGGACCAGCCATGGAGAAGAGTTTAGACACTAAGTTAACATAAGGAACACACACATTATAAAGAAATCACAATAGGATTCTCTTTTTAAGCTGTGCCTTAAAACACTAGTGCTTAGGAAATCTATTGGAGGCAGAAGCAGTCAAGGGTAGTCTAGGGTTAGGGTTAGGCTTAGGGTTACGCTTAGGGTACGGCTTAGGGTACGGGTTCGGGGAGGGCTTCGGGTACGGCGTAGGGTATGGGTTAGGGTTAGGGTTAGGGTTAGTGTTAGGGTTAGGGCTCGGTTTAGTGTACGGGATAGAATTTGGGTACGTGTTAGGGTTAGGGTAGGGGTTAGGGTTAGGGTACGCGTTAGGGTTAGGGTAGTTATTAAACCTATCCCACTCTCTAGATACCCCTTAGCACGTAAAGGAATATTATTTGGGGGTCTAGACATGGAGAAGAGTTTAGACACTAGGATAAGATAAGGAACACACCCATTATAAAGAAATCACATTAGGATTCTCCTTTTAAGCTGTTCCTTAAAACACTAGTGCTTAGGACATCTATTGGAGGCAGAAGCAGTCAAGGGTAGCCTAGGGTTAGGGTTAGGTTTAGGGATAGGCTTAGGGTACGGCTTAGGGTACGGGTTCGGGGAGGGCTTCGGGTACGGCGTAGGGTATTGCTTAGGGTTAGGGTTAGGTTTATTGTTAGGGTTACTGCTCGGTTTAGGGTACGGGTTAGGATTAGGGTACGTGTTAGGGTTTGGGTAGGGGTTAGGGTTAGGGTACGCGTTAGGGTTAGGGTAGTTATTAAACCTATCCCAGTCTCTAGATACCCCTTAGCACGTAAAGGAATATTATTTGGGGGTCCAGCCATGGAGAAGAGTTTAGACACTTGGATAAGATAAGGAACACACCCATTATAAAGAAATCACATTAGGATTCTCTTTTTAAGCTGTTCCTTAAAACACTAGTGCTTAGGAAATCTATTGGGGCCAGAAGCAGTCAAGGGTAGCCTAGTGTTAGGGTTAGGCTTAGGGTTAGGCTAAGGGTACGGCTTAGGGTACGGGTTCGGGGAGGGCTTCGGGTACGGCGTAGGGTATGGGTTAGTGTTAGGCTTAGGGTTAGTGTTAGGGTTAGGGCTCGGTTTAGAGTATAGTTTACGTTTAGTGTACGTGTTAGGGTTAGGGTAGGGGTTAGGGTTAGGGTACGCGTTAGGGTTTGGGTAGGGGTTAGGGTTAGGGTACGCGTTAGGGTTAGGGTAGTTATTAAACCTATCCCACTCTCTAGATACCCCTTAGCACGTAAAGGAATATTATTTGGGGGTCCAGCCATGGAGAAGAGTTTAGACACTAAGATAATATAAGGAACACACACATTATAAAGAAAGCACATTAGTATTCCCTTTTTAAGCTGTTCCTTAAAACACTAGTGCTTAGGAAATCTATTGGAGGCAGAAGCAGTCAAGGGTAGCCTAGGGTTAGGGTTAGGCATAGGGTTAGGCTTAGGGTACGGCTTAGGGTACGGGTTCAGGGAGGGGTTCGTGTACGGCGTAGGGTATGGGTTAGGGTTAGGGTTTGGGTTAGTGTTAGGGTTAGGGCTCGGTTTAGGGTACGGTTTAGGATTAGGGTACGTGTTAGGTTTAGGGTAGGGGTTAGCGTTAGGGTACGTGTTAGGGTTAGGGTAGTTATTAAACCTATCCCACTCTCTAGATACCACTTAGCACGTAAAGGAATATTATTTGGGGGTCCAGCCATGGAGAAGCGTTTAGACTCTAGGATAAGATAAGGAACACACCCATTATTAAGAAATCACATTAGGATTCTCTTTTTAAGCTGTTCCTTAAAACACTAGTGCTTAGGAAATCTATTGGAGGCAGAAGCAGTCAAGGGTAGCCTAGGGTTAGGGTTAGGCTTAGGGTTAGTCTTAGGGTACGGCTTAGGTTACGGGTTCGGGGAGGGCTTCGGGCACGGCGTAGGGTATGGGTTAGGGTTAGGGTTAGGCTTAGTGTTAGGGTTAGGGCTCGGTTTAGGGTACGGTTTAGGATTAGGGTACGTGTTAGGGTTAGGGTAGGGGTTAGGGTTAGGGTACGTGTTAGGGTTAGGGTAGTTATTAAACCTATCCCTCTCTCTAGATACCCCTTAGCACGTAAAGGAATATTATTTGGGATTCCAGCCATGGAGAAGAGTTTAGACACTAGAATAAGATAAGGAACACACCCATTATAAAAAAATCACATTAGGATTCTCTTTTTAAGCTGTTCCTTAAAACACTATTGCATAGGAAATCTATTGGAGGCAGAAGCAGTCAAGGGAAGCCTAGGGTTAGGGTTAGGCTTAGGGATAGGCTTAGGGTACGGCATAGGGTACGGGTTCGGGGAGGGCTTCGGTTACGGCGTAGGGTATGGCTTAGGGTTAGGGTTAGGTTTAGTGTTAGGGTTAGGGCTCGGTTTAGGGTACGGGTTAGGATTAGGGTACGTGTTAGGGTTAGGGTAGGGGTTAGGGTTAGGGTACGCGTTAGGGTTAGGGTAGTTATTAAACCTATCCCAGTCTCTAGATACCCCTTAGCACGTAAAGGAATATTATTTGGGGGTCCAGCCATGGAGAAGAGTTTAGACACTTGGATAAGATAAGGAACACACCCATTATAAAGAAATCACATTAGGATTCTCTTTTTAAGCTGTTCCTTAAAACACTAGTGCTTAGGAAATCTATTGGGGGCAGAAGCAGTCAAGGGTAGCCTAGTGTTAGGGTTAGGCTTAGGGTTAGGCTAAGGGTACGGCTTAGGGTACGGGTTCGGGGAGGGCTTCGGGTACGGCGTAGGGTATGGGTTAGTGTTAGGGTTAGGGTTAGTGTTAGGGTTAGGGCTCGGTTTAGGGTACAGTTTACGTTTAGTGTACGTGTTAGGGTTAGGGTAGGGGTTAGGGTTAGGGTACGCGTTAGGGTTAGGGTAGTTATTAAACCTATCCCACTCTCTAGATACCCCTTAGCACGTAAAGGAATATTATTTGGGGGTCCAGCCATGGAGAAGAGTTTAGACACTAAGATAATATAAGGAACACACACATTATAAAGAAATCACATTAGTATTCCCTTTTTAAGCTGTTCCTTAAAACACTAGTGCTTAGGAAACCTATTGGAGGCAGAAGCAGTCAAGGGTAGCCTAGGGTTAGGGTTAGGTTTAGGGATAGGCTTAGGGTACGGCTTAGGGTACGGGTTCGGGGAGGGCTTCGGGTACGGCGTAGGGTATTGCTTAGGGTTAGGGTTAGGTTTAGTGTTAGGGTTAGGGCTCGGTTTAGGGTACGGGTTAGGATTAGGGTACGTGTTAGGGTTTGGGTAGGGGTTAGGGTTAGGGTACGCGTTAGGGTTAGGGTAGTTATTAAACCTATCCCAGTCTCTAGATACCCCTTAGCACGTAAAGGAATATTATTTGGGGGTCCAGCCATGGAGAAGAGTTTAGACACTTGGATAAGATAAGGAACACACCCATTATAAAGAAATCACATTAGGATTCTCTTTTTAAGCTGTTCCTTAAAACACTAGTGCTTAGGAAATCTATTGGGGGCAGAAGCAGTCAAGGGTAGCCTAGTGTTAGGGTTAGGCTTAGGGTTAGGCTAAGGGTACGGCTTAGGGTACGGGTTCGGGGAGGGCTTCGGGTACGGCGTAGGGTATGGGTTAGTGTTAGGGTTAGGGTTAGTGTTAGGGTTAGGGCTCGGTTTAGAGTACAGTTTACGTTTAGTGTACGTGTTAGGGTTAGGGTAGGGGTTAGGGTTAGGGTACGCGTTAGGGTTAGGGTAGTTATTAAACCTATCCCACTCTCTAGATACCCCTTAGCACGTAAAGGAATATTATTTGGGGGTCCAGCCATGGAGAAGAGTTTAGACACTAAGATAATATAAGGAACACACACATTATAAAGAAATCACATTAGTATTCACTTTTTAAGCTGTTCCTTAAAACACTAGTGCTTAGGAAATCTATTGGAGGCAGAAGCAGTCAAGGGTAGCCTAGGGTTAGGGTTAGGCATAGGGTTAGGCTTAGGGTACGGCTTAGGGTACGGGTTCAGGGAGGGGTTCGTGTACGGCGTAGGGTATGGGTTAGGGTTAGGATTTGGGTTAGTGTTAGGGTTAGGGCTCGGTTTAGGGTACGGTTTAGGATTAGGGTACGTGTTAGGGTTAGGGTAGGGGTTAGCGTTAGGGTACGTGTTAGGGTTAGGGTAGTTATTAAACCTATCCCACTCTCTAGATACCACTTAGCACGTAAAGGAATATTATTTGGGGGTCCAGCCATGGAGAAGCGTTTAGACTCTAGGATAAGATAAGGAACACACCCATTATTAAGAAATCACATTAGGATTCTCTTTTTAAGCTGTTCCTTAAAACACTAGTGCTTAGGAAATCTATTGGAGGCAGAAGCAGTCAAGGGTAGCCTAGGGTTAGGGTTAGGCTTAGGGTTAGTCTTAGGGTACGGCTTAGGTTACGGGTTCGGTGAGGGCTTCGGGTACGGCGTAGGGTATGGGTTAGGGTTAGGGTTAGGCTTAGTGTTAGGGTTAGGGCTCGGTTTAGGGTACGGTTTAGGATTAGGGTACGTGTTAGGGTTAGGGTAGGGTTTAGGGTTAGGGTACGTGTTAGGGTTAGGGTAGTTATTAAACCTATCCCCCTCTCTAGATACCCCTTAGCACGTAAAGAAATATTATTTGGGATTCCAGCCATGGAGAAGAGTTTAGACACTAGAATAAGATAAGGAACACACCCATTATAAAAAAATCACATTAGGATTCTCTTTTTAAGCTGTTCCTTAAAACACTATTGCATAGGAAATCTATTGGAGGCAGAAGCAGTCAAGGGAAGCCTAGGGTTAGGGTTAGGCTTAGGGATAGGCTTAGGGTACGGCATAGGGTACGGGTTCGGGGAGGGCTTCGGTTACGGCGTAGGGTATGGCTTAGGGTTAGGGTTAGGTTTAGTGTTAGGGTTAGGGCTCGGTTTAGGGTACGGGTTAGGATTAGGGTACGTGTTAGGGTTAGGGTAGGGGTTAGGGTTAGGTTACGCGTTAGGGTTAGGGTAGTTATTAAACCTATCCCACTATCTAGATTCCCCTTAGCACGTAAAGGAATATTATTTGGGGGACCAGCCATGGAGAAGAGTTTAGACACTAAGATAACATAAGGAACACACACATTATAAAGAAATCACAATAGGATTCTCTTTTTAAGCTGTGCCTTAAAACACTAGTGCTTAGGAAATCTATTGGAGGCAGAAGCAGTCAAGGGTAGTCTAGGGTTAGGGTTAGGCTTAGGGTTACGCTTAGGGTACGGCTTAGGGTACGGGTTCGGGGAGGGCTTCGGGTACGGCGTAGGGTATGGGTTAGGGTTAGTGTTAGGGTTAGGGCTCGGTTTAGTGTACGGGATAGAATTTGGGTACGTGTTAGGGTTAGGGTAGGTGTTAGGGTTAGGGTACGCGTTAGGGTTAGGGTAGTTATTAAACCTATCCCACTCTCTAGATACCCCTTAGCACGTAAAGGAATATTATTTGGGGGTCTAGACATGGAGAAGAGTTTAGACACTAGGATAAGATAAGGAACACACCCATTATAAAGAAATCACATTAGGATTCTCCTTTTAAGCTGTTCCTTAAAACACTAGTGCTTAGGAAATCTATTGGAGGCAGAAGCAGTCAAGGGTAGCCTAGGGTTAGGGTTAGGTTTAGGGATAGGCTTAGGGTACGGCTTAGGGTACGGGTTCGGGGAGGGCTTCGGGTACGGCGTAGGGTATTGCTTAGGGTTAGGGTTAGGTTTAGTGTTAGGGTTAGGGCTCGGTTTAGGGTACGGGTTAGGATTAGGGTACGTGTTAGGGTTTGGGTAGGGGTTAGGGTTGGGGTACGCGTTAGGGTTAGGGTAGTTATTAAACCTATCCCAGTCTCTAGATACCCCTTAGCACGTAAAGGAATATTATTTGGGGGTCCAGCCATGGAGAAGAGTTTAGACACTTGGATAAGATAAGGAACACACCCATTATAAAGAAATCACATTAGGATTCTCTTTTTAAGCTGTTCCTTAAAACACTAGTGCTTAGGAAATCTATTGGGGGCAGAAGCAGTCAAGGGTAGCCTAGTGTTAGGGTTAGGCTTAGGGTTAGTCTAAGGGTACGGCTTAGGGTACGGGTTCGGGGAGGGCTTCGGGTACGGCGTAGGGTATGGGTTAGTGTTAGGGTTAGGGTTAGTGTTAGGGTTAGGGCTCGGTTTAGAGTACAGTTTACGTTTAGTGTACGTGTTAGGGTTAGGGTAGGGGTTAGGGTTAGGGTTCGCGTTAGGGTTAGGGTAGTTATTAAACCTATCCCACTCTCTAGATACCCCTTAGCACGTAAAGGAATATTATTTGGGGGACCAGCCATGGAGAAGAGTTTAGACACTAAGTTAACATAAGGAACACACACATTATAAAGAAATCACAATAGGATTCTCTTTTTAAGCTGTGCCTTAAAACACTAGTGCTTAGGAAATCTATTGGAGGCAGAAGCAGTCAAGGGTAGTCTAGGGTTAGGGTTAGGCTTAGGGTTACGCTTAGGGTACGGCTTAGGGTACGGGTTCGGGGAGGGCTTCGGGTACGGCGTAGGGTATGGGTTAGGGTTAGGGTTAGGGTTAGTGTTAGGGTTAGGGCTCGGTTTAGTGTACGGGATAGAATTTGGGTACGTGTTAGGGTTAGGGTAGGGGTTAGGGTTAGGGTACGCGTTAGGGTTAGGGTAGTTATTAAACCTATCCCACTCTCTAGATACCCCTTAGCACGTAAAGGAATATTATTTGGGGGTCTAGACATGGAGAAGAGTTTAGACACTAGGATAAGATAAGGAACACACCCATTATAAAGAAATCACATTAGGATTCTCCTTTTAAGCTGTTCCTTAAAACACTAGTGCTTAGGACATCTATTGGAGGCAGAAGCAGTCAAGGGTAGCCTAGGGTTAGGGTTAGGTTTAGGGATAGGCTTAGGGTACGGCTTAGGGTACGGGTTCGGGGAGGGCTTCGGGTACGGCGTAGGGTATTGCTTAGGGTTAGGGTTAGGTTTATTGTTAGGGTTACTGCTCGGTTTAGGGTACGGGTTAGGATTAGGGTACGTGTTAGGGTTTGGGTAGGGGTTAGGGTTAGGGTACGCGTTAGGGTTAGGGTAGTTATTAAACCTATCCCAGTCTCTAGATACCCCTTAGCACGTAAAGGAATATTATTTGGGGGTCCAGCCATGGAGAAGAGTTTAGACACTTGGATAAGATAAGGAACACACCCATTATAAAGAAATCACATTAGGATTCTCTTTTTAAGCTGTTCCTTAAAACACTAGTGCTTAGGAAATCTATTGGGGCCAGAAGCAGTCAAGGGTAGCCTAGTGTTAGGGTTAGGCTTAGGGTTAGGCTAAGGGTACGGCTTAGGGTACGGGTTCGGGGAGGGCTTCGGGTACGGCGTAGGGTATGGATTAGTGTTAGGCTTAGGGTTAGTGTTAGGGTTAGGGCTCGGTTTAGAGTATAGTTTACGTTTAGTGTACGTGTTAGGGTTAGGGTAGGGGTTAGGGTTAGGGTACGCGTTAGGGTTTGGGTAGGGGTTAGGGTTAGGGTACGCGTTAGGGTTAGGGTAGTTATTAAACCTATCCCACTCTCTAGATACCCCTTAGCACGTAAAGGAATATTATTTGGGGGTCCAGCCATGGAGAAGAGTTTAGACACTAAGATAATATAAGGAACACACACATTATAAAGAAAGCACATTAGTATTCCCTTTTTAAGCTGTTCCTTAAAACACTAGTGCTTAGGAAATCTATTGGAGGCAGAAGCAGTCAAGGGTAGCCTAGGGTTAGGGTTAGGCCTAGGGTTAGGCTTAGGGTACGGCTTAGGGTACGGGTTCAGGGAGGGGTTCGTGTACGGCGTAGGGTATGGGTTAGGGTTAGGGTTTGGGTTAGTGTTAGGGTTAGGGCTCGGTTTAGGGTACGGTTTAGGATTAGGGTACGTGTTAGGTTTAGGGTAGGGGTTAGCGTTAGGGTACGTGTTAGGGTTAGGGTAGTTATTAAACCTATCCCACTCTCTAGATACCACTTAGCACGTAAAGGAATATTATTTGGGGGTCCAGCCATGGAGAAGCGTTTAGACTCTAGGATAAGATAAGGAACACACCCATTATTAAGAAATCACATTAGGATTCTCTTTTTAAGCTGTTCCTTAAAACACTATTGCATAGGAAATCTATTGGAGGCAGAAGCAGTCAAGGGTAGCCTAGGGTTAGGGTTAGGCTTAGGGTTAGTCTTAGGGTACGGCTTAGGTTACGGGTTCGGGGAGGGCTTCGGGCACGGCGTAGGGTATGGGTTAGGGTTAGGGTTAGGCTTAGTGTTAGGGTTAGGGCTCGGTTTAGGGTACGGTTTAGGATTAGGGTACGTGTTAGGGTTAGGGTAGGGGTTAGGGTTAGGGTACGTGTTAGGGTTAGGGTAGTTATTAAACCTATCCCTCTCTCTAGATACCCCTTAGCACGTAAAGGAATATTATTTGGGATTCCAGCCATGGAGAAGAGTTTAGACACTAGAATAAGATAAGGAACACACCCATTATAAAAAAATCACATTAGGATTCTCTTTTTAAGCTGTTCCTTAAAACACTATTGCATAGGAAATCTATTGGAGGCAGAAGCAGTCAAGGGAAGCCTAGGGTTAGGGTTAGGCTTAGGGATAGGCTTAGGGTACGGCATAGGGTACGGGTTCGGGGAGGGCTTCGGTTACGGCGTAGGGTATGGCTTAGGGTTAGGGTTAGGTTTAGTGTTAGGGTTAGGGCTCGGTTTAGGGTACGGGTTAGGATTAGGGTACGTGTTAGGGTTAGGGTAGGGGTTAGGGTTAGGGTACGCGTTAGGGTTAGGGTAGTTATTAAACCTATCCCACTATCTAGATTCCCCTTAGCACGTAAAGGAATATTATTTGGGGGACCAGCCATGGAGAAGAGTTTAGACACTAAGATAACATAAGGAACACACACATTATAAAGAAATCACAATAGGATTCTCTTTTTAAGCTGTGCCTTAAAACACTAGTGCTTAGGAAATCTATTGGAGGCAGAAGCAGTCAAGGGTAGTCTAGGGTTAGGGTTAGGCTTAGGGTTACGCTTAGGGTACGGCTTAGGGTACGGGTTCGGGGAGGGCTTCGGGTACGGCGTAGGGTATGGGTTAGGGTTAGGGTTAGGGTTAGTGTTAGGGTTAGGGCTCGGTTTAGTGTACGGGATAGAATTTGGGTACGTGTTAGGGTTAGGGTAGGGGTTAGGGTTAGGGTACGCGTTAGGGTTAGGGTAGTTATTAAACCTATCCCACTCTCTAGATACCCCTTAGCACGTAAAGGAATATTATTTGGGGGTCTAGACATGGAGAAGAGTTTAGACACTAGGATAAGATAAGGAACACACCCATTATAAAGAAATCACATTAGGATTCTCCTTTTAAGCTGTTCCTTAAAACACTAGTGCTTAGGAAATCTATTGGAGGCAGAAGCAGTCAAGGGTAGCCTAGGGTTAGGGTTAGGTTTAGGGATAGGCTTAGGGTACGGCTTAGGGTACGGGTTCGGGGAGGGCTTCGGGTACGGCGTAGGGTATTGCTTAGGGTTAGGGTTAGGTTTAGTGTTAGGGTTAGGGCTCGGTTTAGGGTACGGGTTAGGATTAGGGTACGTGTTAGGGTTTGGGTAGGGGTTAGGTTTAGGGTACGCGTTAGGGTTAGGGTAGTTATTAAACCTATCCCAGTCTCTAGATACCCCTTAGCACGTAAAGGAATATTATTTGGGGGTCCAGCCATGGAGAAGAGTTTAGACACTTGGATAAGATAAGGAACACACCCATTATAAAGAAATCACATTAGGATTCTCTTTTTAAGCTGTTCCTTAAAACACTAGTGCTTAGGAAATCTATTGGGGGCAGAAGCAGTCAAGGGTAGCCTAGTGTTAGGGTTAGGCTTAGGGTTAGGCTAAGGGTACGGCTTAGGGTACGGGTTCGGGGAGGGCTTCGGGTACGGCGTACGGTATGGGTTAGTGTTAGGGTTAGGGATAGTGTTAGGGTTAGGGCTCGGTTTAGAGTACAGTTTACGTTTAGTGTACGTGTTAGGGTTAGGGTAGGGGTTAGGGTTAGGGTACGCGTTAGGGTTTGGGTAGGGGTTAGGGTTAGGGTACGCGTTAGGGTTAGGGTAGTTATTAAACCTATCCCACTCTCTAGATACCCCTTAGCACGTAAAGGAATATTATTTGGGGGTCCAGCCATGGAGAAGAGTTTAGACACTAAGATAATATAAGGAACACACACATTATAAAGAAAGCACATTAGTATTCCCTTTTTAAGCTGTTCCTTAAAACACTAGTGCTTAGGAAATCTATTGGGGGCAGAAGCAGTCAAGGGTAGCCTAGGGTTAGGGTTAGGCATAGGGTTAGGCTTAGGGTACGGCTTAGGGTACGGGTTCAGGGAGGGGTTCGTGTACGGCGTAGGGTATGGGTTAGGGTTAGGGTTTGGGTTAGTGTTAGGGTTAGGGCTCGGTTTAGGGTACGGTTTAGGATTAGGGTACGTGTTAGGTTTAGGGTAGGGGTTAGCGTTAGGGAACGTGTTAGGGTTAGGGTAGTTATTAAACCTATCCCACTCTCTAGATACCACTTAGCACGTAAAGGAATATTATTTGGGGGTCCAGCCATGGAGAAGCGTTTAGACTCTAGGATAAGATAAGGAACACACCCATTATTAAGAAATCACATTAGGATTCTCTTTTTAAGCTGTTCCTTAAAACACTAGTGCTTAGGAAATCTATTGGAGGCAGAAGCAGTCAAGGGTAGCCTAGGGTTAGGGTTAGGCTTAGGGTTAGTCTTAGGGTACGGCTTAGGTTACGGGTTCGGGGAGGGCTTCGGGTACGGCGTAGGGTATGGGTTAGGGTTAGGGTTAGGCTTAGTGTTAGGGTTAGGGCTCGGTTTAGGGTACGGTTTAGGATTAGGGTACGTGTTAGGGTTAGGGTAGGGGTTAGGGTTAGGGTACGCGTTAGGGTTAGGGTAGTTATTAAACCTATCCCTCTCTCTAGATACCCCTTAGCACGTAAAGGAATATTATTTGGGATTCCAGCCATGGAGAAGAGTTTAGACACTAGAATAAGATAAGGAACACACCCATTATAAAAAAATCACATTAGGATTCTCTTTTTAAGCTGTTCCTTAAAACACTATTGCATAGGAAATCTATTGGAGGCAGAAGCAGTCAAGGGAAGCCTAGGGTTAGGGTTAGGCTTAGGGATAGGCTTAGGGTACGGCATAGGGTACGGGTTCGGGGAGGGCTTCGGTTACGGCGTAGGGTATGGCTTAGGGTTAGGGTTAGGTTTAGTGTTAGGGTTAGGGCTCGGTTTAGGGTACGGGTTAGGATTAGGGTACGTGTTAGGGTTAGGGTAGGGGTTAGGGTTAGGGTACGCGTTAGGGTTAGGGTAGTTATTAAACCTATCCCACTATCTAGATTCCCCTTAGCACGTAAAGGAATATTATTTGGGGGACCAGCCATGGAGAAGAGTTTAGACACTAAGATAACATAAGGAACACACACATTATAAAGAAATCACAATAGGATTCTCTTTTTAAGCTGTGCCTTAAAACACTAGTGCTTAGGAAATCTATTGGAGGCAGAAGCAGTCAAGGGTAGTCTAGGGTTAGGGTTAGGCTTAGGGTTACGCTTAGGGTACGGCTTAGGGTACGGGTTCGGGGAGGGCTTCGGGTACGGCGTAGGGTATGGGTTAGGGTTAGGGTTAGGGTTAGTGTTAGGGTTAGGGCTCGGTTTAGTGTACGGGATAGAATTTGGGTACGTGTTAGGGTTAGGGTAGGGGTTAGGGTTAGGGTACGCGTTAGGGTTAGGGTAGTTATTAAACCTATCCCACTCTCTAGATACCCCTTAGCACGTAAAGGAATATTATTTGGGGGTCTAGACATGGAGAAGAGTTTAGACACTAGGATAAGATAAGGAACACACCCATTATAAAGAAATCACATTAGGATTCTCCTTTTAAGCTGTTCCTTAAAACACTAGTGCTTAGGAAATCTATTGGAGGCAGAAGCAGTCAAGGGTAGCCTAGGGTTAGGGTTAGGTTTAGGGATAGGCTTAGGGTACGGCTTAGGGTACGGGTTCGGGGAGGGCTTCGGGTACGGCGTAGGGTATTGCTTAGGGTTAGGGTTAGGTTTAGTGTTAGGGTTAGGGCTCGGTTTAGGGTACGGGTTAGGATTAGGGTACGTGTTAGGGTTTGGGTAGGGGTTAGGTTTAGGGTACGCGTTAGGGTTAGGGTAGTTATTAAACCTATCCCAGTCTCTAGATACCCCTTAGCACGTAAAGGAATATTATTTGGGGGTCCAGCCATGGAGAAGAGTTTAGACACTTGGATAAGATAAGGAATACACCCATTATAAAGAAATCACATTAGGATTCTCTTTTTAAGCTGTTCCTTAAAACACTAGTGCTTAGGAAATCTATTGGGGGCAGAAGCAGTCAAGGGTAGCCTAGTGTTAGGGTTAGGCTTAGGGTTAGGCTAAGGGTACGGCTTAGGGTACGGGTTCGGGGAGGGCTTCGGGTACGGCGTACGGTATGGGTTAGTGTTAGGGTTAGGGATAGTGTTAGGGTTAGGGCTCGGTTTAGAGTACAGTTTACGTTTAGTGTACGTGTTAGGGTTAGGGTAGGGGTTAGGGTTAGGGTACGCGTTAGGGTTTGGGTAGGGGTTAGGGTTAGGGTACGCGTTAGGGTTAGGGTAGTTATTAAACCTATCCCACTCTCTAGATACCCCTTAGCACGTAAAGGAATATTATTTGGGGGTCCAGCCATGGAGAAGAGTTTAGACACTAAGATAATATAAGGAACACACACATTATAAAGAAAGCACATTAGTATTCCCTTTTTAAGCTGTTCCTTAAAACACTAGTGCTTAGGAAATCTATTGGGGGCAGAAGCAGTCAAGGGTAGCCTAGGGTTAGGGTTAGGCATAGGGTTAGGCTTAGGGTACGGCTTAGGGTACGGGTTCAGGGAGGGGTTCGTGTACGGCGTAGGGTATGGGTTAGGGTTAGGGTTTGGGTTAGTGTTAGGGTTAGGGCTCGGTTTAGGGTACGGTTTAGGATTAGGGTACGTGTTAGGGTTAGGGTAGGGGTTAGCGTTAGGGTACGTGTTAGGGTTAGGGTAGTTATTAAACCTATCCCACTCTCTAGATACCACTTAGCACGTAAAGGAATATTATTTGGGGGTCCAGCCATGGAGAAGCGTTTAGACTCTAGGATAAGATAAGGAACACACCCATTATTAAGAAATCACATTAGGATTCTCTTTTTAAGCTGTTCCTTAAAACACTAGTGCTTAGGAAATCTATTGGAGGCAGAAGCAGTCAAGGGTAGCCTAGGGTTAGGGTTAGGCTTAGGGTTAGTCTTAGGGTACGGCTTAGGTTACGGGTTCGGGGAGGGCTTCGGGTACGGCGTAGGGTATGGGTTAGGGTTAGGGTTAGGCTTAGTGTTAGGGTTAGGGCTCGGTTTAGGGTACGGTTTAGGATTAGGGTACGTGTTAGGGTTAGGGTAGGGGTTAGGGTTAGGGTACGCGTTAGGGTTAGGGTAGTTATTAAACCTATCCCTCTCTCTAGATACCCCTTAGCACGTAAAGGAATATTATTTGGGATTCCAGCCATGGAGAAGAGTTTAGACACTAGAATAAGATAAGGAACACACCCATTATAAAAAAATCACATTAGGATTCTCTTTTTAAGCTGTTCCTTAAAACACTATTGCATAGGAAATCTATTGGAGGCAGAAGCAGTCAAGGGAAGCCTAGGGTTAGGGTTAGGCTTAGGGATAGGCTTAGGGTACGGCATAGGGTACGGGTTCGGGGAGGGCTTCGGTTACGGCGTAGGGTATGGCTTAGGGTTAGGGTTAGGTTTAGTGTTAGGGTTAGGGCTCGGTTTAGGGTACGGGTTAGGATTAGGGTACGTGTTAGGGTTAGGGTAGGGGTTAGGGTTAGGGTACGCGTTAGGGTTAGGGTAGTTATTAAACCTATCCCACTATCTAGATTCCCCTTAGCACGTAAAGGAATATTATTTGGGGGACCAGCCATGGAGAAGAGTTTAGACACTAAGATAACATAAGGAACACACACATTATAAAGAAATCACAATAGGATTCTCTTTTTAAGCTGTGCCTTAAAACACTAGTGCTTAGGAAATCTATTGGAGGCAGAAGCAGTCAAGGGTAATCTAGGGTTAGGGTTAGGCTTAGGGTTATGCTTAGGGTACGGCTTAGGGTACGGGTTCGGGGAGGGCTTCGGGTACGGCGTAGGGTATGGGTTAGGGTTAGGGTTAGGGTTAGTGTTAGGGTTAGGGCTCGGTTTAGTGTACGGGATAGAATTTGGGTACGTGTTAGGGTTAGGGTAGGGGTTAGGGTTAGGGTACGCGTTAGGGTTAGGGTAGTTATTAAATCTATCCCACTCTCTAGATACCCCTTAGCACGTAAAGGAATATTATTTGGGGGTCTAGACATGGAGAAGAGTTTAGACACTAGGATAAGATAAGGAACACACCCATTATAAAGAAATCACATTAGGATTCTCCTTTTAAGCTGTTCCTTAAAACACTAGTGCTTAGGAAATCTATTGGGGGCAGAAGCAGTCAAGGGTAGCCTAGGGTTAGGGTTAGGTTTAGGGATAGGCTTAGGGTACGGCTTAGGGTACGGGTTCGGGGAGGGCTTCGGGTACGGCGTAGGGTATTGCTTAGGGTTAGGGTTAGGTTTAGTGTTAGGGTTAGGGCTCGGTTTAGGGTACGGGTTAGGATTAGGGTACGTGTTAGGGTTTGGGTAGGGGTTAGGGTTAGGGTACGCGTTAGGGTTAGGGTAGTTATTAAACCTATCCCAGTCTCTAGATACCCCTTAGCACGTAAAGGAATATTATTTGGGGGTCCAGCCATGGAGAAGAGTTTAGACACTTGGATAAGATAAGGAACACACCCATTATAAAGAAATCACATTAGGATTCTCTTTTTAAGCTGTTCCTTAAAACACTAGTGCTTAGGAAATCTATTGGGGGCAGAAGCAGTCAAGGGTAGCCTAGTGTTAGGATTAGGCTTAGGGTTAGGCTAAGGGTACGGCTTAGGGTACGGGTTCGGGGAGGGCTTCGGGTACGGCGTAGGGTATGGGTTAGTGTTAGGGTTAGGGTTAGTGTTAGGGTTAGGGCTCGGTTTAGAGTACAGTTTACGTTTAGTGTACGTGTTAGAGTTAGGGTAGGGGTTAGGGTTAGGGTACGCGTTAGGGTTTGGGTAGGGGTTAGGGTTAGGGTACGCGTTAGGGTTAGGGTAGTTATTAAACCTATCCCACTCTCTAGATACCCCTTAGCACGTAAAGGAATATTATTTGGGGGTCCAGCCATGGAGAAGAGTTTAGACACTAAGATAATATAAGGAACACACACATTATAAAGAAAGCACATTAGTATTCCCTTTTTAAGCTGTTCCTTAAAACACTAGTGCTTAGGAAATCTATTGGAGGCAGAAGCAGTCAAGGGTAGCCTAGGGTTAGGGTTAGGCCTAGGGTTAGGCTTAGGGTACGGCTTAGGGTACGGGTTCAGGGAGGGGTTCGTGTACGGCGTAGGGTATGGGTTAGGGTTAGGGTTTGGGTTAGTGTTAGGGTTAGGGCTCGGTTTAGGGTACGGTTTAGGATTAGGGTACGTGTTAGGTTTAGGGTAGGGGTTAGCGTTAGGGTACGTGTTAGGGTTAGGGTAGTTATTAAACCTATCCCACTCTCTAGATACCACTTAGCACGTAAAGGAATATTATTTGGGGGTCCAGCCATGGAGAAGCGTTTAGACTCTAGGATAAGATAAGGAACACACCCATTATTAAGAAATCACATTAGGATTCTCTTTTTAAGCTGTTCCTTAAAACACTAGTGCTTAGGAAATCTATTGGAGGCAGAAGCATTCAAGGGTAGCCTAGGGTTAGGGTTAGGCTTAGGGTTAGTCTTAGGGTACGGCTTAGGTTACGGGTTCGGGGAGGGCTTCGGGCACGGCGTAGGGTATGGGTTAGGGTTAGGTTTAGGCTTAGTGTTAGGGTTAGGGCTCGGTTTAGGGTACGGTTTAGGATTAGGGTACGTGTTAGGGTTAGGGTAGGGGTTAGGGTTAGGGTACGTGTTAGGGTTAGGGTAGTTATTAAACCTATCCCTCTCTCTAGATACCCCTTAGCACGTAAAGGAATATTATTTGGGATTCCAGCCATGGAGAAGAGTTTAGACACTAGAATAAGATAAGGAACACACCCATTATAAAAAAATCACATTAGGATTCTCTTTTTAAGCTGTTCCTTAAAACACTATTGCATAGGAAATCTATTGGAGGCAGAAGCAGTCAAGGGAAGCCTAGGGTTAGGGTTAGGCTTAGGGATAGGCTTAGGGTACGGCATAGGGTACGGGTTCGGGGAGGGCTTCGGTTACGGCGTAGGGTATGGCTTAGGGTTAGGGTTAGGTTTAGTGTTAGGGTTAGGGCTCGGTTTAGGGTACGGGTTAGGATTAGGGTACGTGTTAGGGTTAGGGTAGGGGTTAGGGTTAGGGTACGCGTTAGGGTTAGGGTAGTTATTAAACCTATCCCACTATCTAGATTCCCCTTAGCACGTAAAGGAATATTATTTGGGGGACCAGCCATGGAGAAGAGTTTAGACACTAAGATAACATAAGGAACACACACATTATAAAGAAATCACAATAGGATTCTCTTTTTAAGCTGTGCCTTAAAACACTAGTGCTTAGGAAATCTATTGGAGGCAGAAGCAGTCAAGGGTAGTCTAGGGTTAGGGTTAGGCTTAGGGTTACGCTTAGGGTACGGCTTAGGGTACGGGTTCGGGGAGGGCTTCGGGTACGGCGTAGGGTATGGGTTAGGGTTAGGGTTAGGGTTAGTGTTAGGGTTAGGGCTCGGTTTAGTGTACGGGATAGAATTTGGGTACGTGTTAGGGTTTGGGTAGGGGTTAGGGTTAGGGTACGCGTTAGGGTTAGGGTAGTTATTAAACCTATCCCAGTCTCTAGATACCCCTTAGCACGTAAAGGAATATTATTTGGGGGTCCAGCCATGGAGAAGAGTTTAGACACTTGGATAAGATAAGGAACACACCCATTATAAAGAAATCACATTAGGATTCTCTTTTTAAGCTGTTCCTTAAAACACTAGTGCTTAGGAAATCTATTGGGGGCAGAAGCAGTCAAGGGTAGCCTAGTGTTAGGATTAGGCTTAGGGTTAGGCTAAGGGTACGGCTTAGGGTACGGGTTCGGGGAGGGCTTCGGGTACGGCGTAGGGTATGGGTTAGTGTTAGGGTTAGGGTTAGTGTTAGGGTTAGGGCTCGGTTTAGAGTACAGTTTACGTTTAGTGTACGTGTTAGAGTTAGGGTAGGGGTTAGGGTTAGGGTACGCGTTAGGGTTTGGGTAGGGGTTAGGGTTAGGGTACGCGTTAGGGTTAGGGTAGTTATTAAACCTATCCCACTCTCTAGATACCCCTTAGCACGTAAAGGAATATTATTTGGGGGTCCAGCCATGGAGAAGAGTTTAGACACTAAGATAATATAAGGAACACACACATTATAAAGAAAGCACATTAGTATTCCCTTTTTAAGCTGTTCCTTAAAACACTAGTGCTTAGGAAATCTATTGGAGGCAGAAGCAGTCAAGGGTAGCCTAGGGTTAGGGTTAGGCCTAGGGTTAGGCTTAGGGTACGGCTTAGGGTACGGGTTCAGGGAGGGGTTCGTGTACGGCGTAGGGTATGGGTTAGGGTTAGGGTTTGGGTTAGTGTTAGGGTTAGGGCTCGGTTTAGGGTACGGTTTAGGATTAGGGTACGTGTTAGGTTTAGGGTAGGGGTTAGCGTTAGGGTACGTGTTAGGGTTAGGGTAGTTATTAAACCTATCCCACTCTCTAGATACCACTTAGCACGTAAAGGAATATTATTTGGGGGTCCAGCCATGGAGAAGCGTTTAGACTCTAGGATAAGATAAGGAACACACCCATTATTAAGAAATCACATTAGGATTCTCTTTTTAAGCTGTTCCTTAAAACACTAGTGCTTAGGAAATCTATTGGAGGCAGAAGCATTCAAGGGTAGCCTAGGGTTAGGGTTAGGCTTAGGGTTAGTCTTAGGGTACGGCTTAGGTTACGGGTTCGGGGAGGGCTTCGGGCACGGCGTAGGGTATGGGTTAGGGTTAGGGTTAGGCTTAGTGTTAGGGTTAGGGCTCGGTTTAGGGTACGGTTTAGGATTAGGGTACGTGTTAGGGTTAGGGTAGGGGTTAGGGTTAGGGTACGTGTTAGGGTTAGGGTAGTTATTAAACCTATCCCTCTCTCTAGATACCCCTTAGCACGTAAAGGAATATTATTTGGGATTCCAGCCATGGAGAAGAGTTTAGACACTAGAATAAGATAAGGAACACACCCATTATAAAAAAATCACATTAGGATTCTCTTTTTAAGCTGTTCCTTAAAACACTATTGCATAGGAAATCTATTGGAGGCAGAAGCAGTCAAGGGAAGCCTAGGGTTAGGGTTAGGCTTAGGGATAGGCTTAGGGTACGGCATAGGGTACGGGTTCGGGGAGGGCTTCGGTTACGGCGTAGGGTATGGCTTAGGGTTAGGGTTAGGTTTAGTGTTAGGGTTAGGGCTCGGTTTAGGGTACGGGTTAGGATTAGGGTACGTGTTAGGGTTAGGGTAGGGGTTAGGGTTAGGGTACGCGTTAGGGTTAGGGTAGTTATTAAACCTATCCCACTATCTAGATTCCCCTTAGCACGTAAAGGAATATTATTTGGGGGACCAGCCATGGAGAAGAGTTTAGACACTAAGATAACATAAGGAACACACACATTATAAAGAAATCACAATAGGATTCTCTTTTTAAGCTGTGCCTTAAAACACTAGTGCTTAGGAAATCTATTGGAGGCAGAAGCAGTCAAGGGTAGTCTAGGGTTAGGGTTAGGCTTAGGGTTACGCTTAGGGTACGGCTTAGGGTACGGGTTCGGGGAGGGCTTCGGGTACGGCGTAGGGTATGGGTTAGGGTTAGGGTTAGGGTTAGTGTTAGGGTTAGGGCTCGGTTTAGTGTACGGGATAGAATTTGGGTACGTGTTAGGGTTAGGGTAGGGGTTAGGGTTAGGGTACGCGTTAGGGTTAGGGTAGTTATTAAACCTATCCCACTCTCTAGATACCCCTTAGCACGTAAAGGAATATTATTTGGGGGTCTAGACATGGAGAAGAGTTTAGACACTAGGATAAGATAAGGAACACACCCATTATAAAGAAATCACATTAGGATTCTCCTTTTAAGCTGTTCCTTAAAACACTAGTGCTTAGGAAATCTATTGGAGGCAGAAGCAGTCAAGGGTAGCCTAGGGTTAGGGTTAGGTTTAGGGATAGGCTTAGGGTACGGCTTAGGGTACGGGTTCGGGGAGGGCTTCGGGTACGGCGTAGGGTATTGCTTAGGGTTAGGGTTAGGTTTAGTGTTAGGGTTAGGGCTCGGTTTAGGGTACGGGTTAGGATTAGGGTACGTGTTAGGGTTTGGGTAGGGGTTAGGTTTAGGGTACGCGTTAGGGTTAGGGTAGTTATTAAACCTATCCCAGTCTCTAGATACCCCTTAGCACGTAAAGGAATATTATTTGGGGGTCCAGCCATGGAGAAGAGTTTAGACACTTGGATAAGATAAGGAACACACCCATTATAAAGAAATCACATTAGGATTCTCTTTTTAAGCTGTTCCTTAAAACACTAGTGCTTAGGAAATCTATTGGGGGCAGAAGCAGTCAAGGGTAGCCTAGTGTTAGGGTTAGGCTTAGGGTTAGGCTAAGGGTACGGCTTAGGGTACGGGTTCGGGGAGGGCTTCGGGTACGGCGTACGGTATGGGTTAGTGTTAGGGTTACGGATAGTGTTAGGGTTAGGGCTCGGTTTAGAGTACAGTTTACGTTTAGTGTACGTGTTAGGGTTAGGGTAGGGGTTAGGGTTAGGGTACGCGTTAGGGTTTGGGTAGGGGTTAGGGTTAGGGTACGCGTTAGGGTTAGGGTAGTTATTAAACCTATCCCACTCTCTAGATACCCCTTAGCACGTAAAGGAATATTATTTGGGGGTCCAGCCATGGAGAAGAGTTTAGACACTAAGATAATATAAGGAACACACACATTATAAAGAAAGCACATTAGTATTCCCTTTTTAAGCTGTTCCTTAAAACACTAGTGCTTAGGAAATCTATTGGGGGCAGAAGCAGTCAAGGGTAGCCTAGGGTTAGGGTTAGGCATAGGGTTAGGCTTAGGGTACGGCTTAGGGTACGGGTTCAGGGAGGGGTTCGTGTACGGCGTAGGGTATGGGTTAGGGTTAGGGTTTGGGTTAGTGTTAGGGTTAGGGCTCGGTTTAGGGTACGGTTTAGGATTAGGGTACGTGTTAGGTTTAGGGTAGGGGTTAGCGTTAGGGTACGTGTTAGGGTTAGGGTAGTTATTAAACCTATCCCACTCTCTAGATACCACTTAGCACGTAAAGGAATATTATTTGGGGGTCCAGCCATGGAGAAGCGTTTAGACTCTAGGATAAGATAAGGAACACACCCATTATTAAGAAATCACATTAGGATTCTCTTTTTAAGCTGTTCCTTAAAACACTAGTGCTTAGGAAATCTATTGGAGGCAGAAGCAGTCAAGGGTAGCCTAGGGTTAGGGTTAGGCTTAGGGTTAGTCTTAGGGTACGGCTTAGGTTACGGGTTCGGGGAGGGCTTCGGGTACGGCGTAGGGTATGGGTTAGGGTTAGGGTTAGGCTTAGTGTTAGGGTTAGGGCTCGGTTTAGGGTACGGTTTAGGATTAGGGTACGTGTTAGGGTTAGGGTAGGGGTTAGGGTTAGGGTACGCGTTAGGGTTAGGGTAGTTATTAAACCTATCCCTCTCTCTAGATACCCCTTAGCACGTAAAGGAATATTATTTGGGATTCCAGCCATGGAGAAGAGTTTAGACACTAGAATAAGATAAGGAACACACCCATTATAAAAAAATCACATTAGGATTCTCTTTTTAAGCTGTTCCTTAAAACACTATTGCATAGGAAATCTATTGGAGGCAGAAGCAGTCAAGGGAAGCCTAGGGTTAGGGTTAGGCTTAGGGATAGGCTTAGGGTACGGCATAGGGTACGGGTTCGGGGAGGGCTTCGGTTACGGCGTAGGGTATGGCTTAGGGTTAGGGTTAGGTTTAGTGTTAGGGTTAGGGCTCGGTTTAGGGTACGGGTTAGGATTAGGGTACGTGTTAGGGTTAGGGTAGGGGTTAGGGTTAGGGTACGCGTTAGGGTTAGGGTAGTTATTAAACCTATCCCACTATCTAGATTCCCCTTAGCACGTAAAGGAATATTATTTGGGGGACCAGCCATGGAGAAGAGTTTAGACACTAAGATAACATAAGGAACACACACATTATAAAGAAATCACAATAGGATTCTCTTTTTAAGCTGTGCCTTAAAACACTAGTGCTTAGGAAATCTATTGGAGGCAGAAGCAGTCAAGGGTAGTCTAGGGTTAGGGTTAGGCTTAGGGTTACGCTTAGGGTACGGCTTAGGGTACGGGTTCGGGGAGGGCTTCGGGTACGGCGTAGGGTATGGGTTAGGGTTAGGGTTAGGGTTAGTGTTAGGGTTAGGGCTCGGTTTAGTGTACGGGATAGAATTTGGGTACGTGTTAGGGTTAGGGTAGGGGTTAGGGTTAGGGTACGCGTTAGGGTTAGGGTAGTTATTAAACCTATCCCACTCTCTAGATACCCCTTAGCACGTAAAGGAATATTATTTGGGGGTCTAGACATGGAGAAGAGTTTAGACACTAGGATAAGATAAGGAACACACCCATTATAAAGAAATCACATTAGGATTCTCCTTTTAAGCTGTTCCTTAAAACACTAGTGCTTAGGAAATCTATTGGAGGCAGAAGCAGTCAAGGGTAGCCTAGGGTTAGGGTTAGGTTTAGGGATAGGCTTAGGGTACGGCTTAGGGTACGGGTTCGGGGAGGGCTTCGGGTACGGCGTAGGGTATTGCTTAGGGTTAGGGTTAGGTTTAGTGTTAGGGTTAGGGCTCGGTTTAGGGTACGGGTTAGGATTAGGGTACGTGTTAGGGTTTGGGTAGGGGTTAGGTTTAGGGTACGCGTTAGGGTTAGGGTAGTTATTAAACCTATCCCAGTCTCTAGATACCCCTTAGCACGTAAAGGAATATTATTTGGGGGTCCAGCCATGGAGAAGAGTTTAGACACTTGGATAAGATAAGGAACACACCCATTATAAAGAAATCACATTAGGATTCTCTTTTTAAGCTGTTCCTTAAAACACTAGTGCTTAGGAAATCTATTGGGGGCAGAAGCAGTCAAGGGTAGCCTAGTGTTAGGGTTAGGCTTAGGGTTAGGCTAAGGGTACGGCTTAGGGTACGGGTTCGGGGAGGGCTTCGGGTACGGCGTACGGTATGGGTTAGTGTTAGGGTTAGGGATAGTGTTAGGGTTAGGGCTCGGTTTAGAGTACAGTTTACGTTTAGTGTACGTGTTAGGGTTAGGGTAGGGGTTAGGGTTAGGGTACGCGTTAGGGTTTGGGTAGGGGTTAGGGTTAGGGTACGCGTTAGGGTTAGGGTAGTTATTAAACCTATCCCACTCTCTAGATACCCCTTAGCACGTAAAGGAATATTATTTGGGGGTCCAGCCATGGAGAAGAGTTTAGACACTAAGATAATATAAGGAACACACACATTATAAAGAAAGCACATTAGTATTCCCTTTTTAAGCTGTTCCTTAAAACACTAGTGCTTAGGAAATCTATTGGGGGCAGAAGCAGTCAAGGGTAGCCTAGGGTTAGGGTTAGGCATAGGGTTAGGCTTAGGGTACGGCTTAGGGTACGGGTTCAGGGAGGGGTTCGTGTACGGCGTAGGGTATGGGTTAGGGTTAGGGTTTGGGTTAGTGTTAGGGTTAGGGCTCGGTTTAGGGTACGGTTTAGGATTAGGGTACGTGTTAGGGTTAGGGTAGGGGTTAGCGTTAGGGTACGTGTTAGGGTTAGGGTAGTTATTAAACCTATCCCACTCTCTAGATACCACTTAGCACGTAAAGGAATATTATTTGGGGGTCCAGCCATGGAGAAGCGTTTAGACTCTAGGATAAGATAAGGAACACACCCATTATTAAGAAATCACATTAGGATTCTCTTTTTAAGCTGTTCCTTAAAACACTAGTGCTTAGGAAATCTATTGGAGGCAGAAGCAGTCAAGGGTAGCCTAGGGTTAGGGTTAGGCTTAGGGTTAGTCTTAGGGTACGGCTTAGGTTACGGGTTCGGGGAGGGCTTCGGGTACGGCGTAGGGTATGGGTTAGGGTTAGGGTTAGGCTTAGTGTTAGGGTTAGGGCTCGGTTTAGGGTACGGTTTAGGATTAGGGTACGTGTTAGGGTTAGGGTAGGGGTTAGGGTTAGGGTACGCGTTAGGGTTAGGGTAGTTATTAAACCTATCCCTCTCTCTAGATACCCCTTAGCACGTAAAGGAATATTATTTGGGATTCCAGCCATGGAGAAGAGTTTAGACACTAGAATAAGATAAGGAACACACCCATTATAAAAAAATCACATTAGGATTCTCTTTTTAAGCTGTTCCTTAAAACACTATTGCATAGGAAATCTATTGGAGGCAGAAGCAGTCAAGGGAAGCCTAGGGTTAGGGTTAGGCTTAGGGATAGGCTTAGGGTACGGCATAGGGTACGGGTTCGGGGAGGGCTTCGGTTACGGCGTAGGGTATGGCTTAGGGTTAGGGTTAGGTTTAGTGTTAGGGTTAGGGCTCGGTTTAGGGTACGGGTTAGGATTAGGGTACGTGTTAGGGTTAGGGTAGGGGTTAGGGTTAGGGTACGCGTTAGGGTTAGGGTAGTTATTAAACCTATCCCACTATCTAGATTCCCCTTAGCACGTAAAGGAATATTATTTGGGGGACCAGCCATGGAGAAGAGTTTAGACACTAAGATAACATAAGGAACACACACATTATAAAGAAATCACAATAGGATTCTCTTTTTAAGCTGTGCCTTAAAACACTAGTGCTTAGGAAATCTATTGGAGGCAGAAGCAGTCAAGGGTAATCTAGGGTTAGGGTTAGGCTTAGGGTTATGCTTAGGGTACGGCTTAGGGTACGGGTTCGGGGAGGGCTTCGGGTACGGCGTAGGGTATGGGTTAGGGTTAGGGTTAGGGTTAGTGTTAGGGTTAGGGCTCGGTTTAGTGTACGGGATAGAATTTGGGTACGTGTTAGGGTTAGGGTAGGGGTTAGGGTTAGGGTACGCGTTAGGGTTAGGGTAGTTATTAAATCTATCCCACTCTCTAGATACCCCTTAGCACGTAAAGGAATATTATTTGGGGGTCTAGACATGGAGAAGAGTTTAGACACTAGGATAAGATAAGGAACACACCCATTATAAAGAAATCACATTAGGATTCTCCTTTTAAGCTGTTCCTTAAAACACTAGTGCTTAGGAAATCTATTGGGGGCAGAAGCAGTCAAGGGTAGCCTAGGGTTAGGGTTAGGTTTAGGGATAGGCTTAGGGTACGGCTTAGGGTACGGGTTCGGGGAGGGCTTCGGGTACGGCGTAGGGTATTGCTTAGGGTTAGGGTTAGGTTTAGTGTTAGGGTTAGGGCTCGGTTTAGGGTACGGGTTAGGATTAGGGTACGTGTTAGGGTTTGGGTAGGGGTTAGGGTTAGGGTACGCGTTAGGGTTAGGGTAGTTATTAAACCTATCCCAGTCTCTAGATACCCCTTAGCACGTAAAGGAATATTATTTGGGGGTCCAGCCATGGAGAAGAGTTTAGACACTTGGATAAGATAAGGAACACACCCATTATAAAGAAATCACATTAGGATTCTCTTTTTAAGCTGTTCCTTAAAACACTAGTGCTTAGGAAATCTATTGGGGGCAGAAGCAGTCAAGGGTAGCCTAGTGTTAGGATTAGGCTTAGGGTTAGGCTAAGGGTACGGCTTAGGGTACGGGTTCGGGGAGGGCTTCGGGTACGGCGTAGGGTATGGGTTAGTGTTAGGGTTAGGGTTAGTGTTAGGGTTAGGGCTCGGTTTAGAGTACAGTTTACATTTAGTGTACGTGTTAGGGTTAGGGTAGGGGTTAGGGTTAGGGTACGCGTTAGGGTTAGGGTAGTTATTAAACCTATCCCACTCTCTAGATACCCCTTAGCACGTAAAGGAATATTATTTGGGGGTCCAGCCATGGAGAAGAGTTTAGACACTAAGATAATATAAGGAACACACACATTATAAAGAAATCACATTAGTATTCCCTTTTTAAGCTGTTCCTTAAAACACTAGTGCTTAGGAAATCTATTGGAGGCAGAAGCAGTCAAGGGTAGCCTAGGGTTAGGGTTAGGCATAGGGTTAGGCTTAGGGTACGGCTTAGGGTACGGGTTCAGGGAGGGGTTTGTGTACGGCGTAGGGTATGGGTTAGGGTTAGGGTTTGGATTAGTGTTAGGGTTAGGGCTCGGTTTAGGGAACGGTTTAGGATTAGGGTACGTGTTAGGGTTAGGGTAGGGGTTAGCGTTAGGGTACGTGTTAGGGTTAGGGTAGTTATTAAACCTATCCCACTCTCTAGATACCACTTAGCACGTAAAGGAATATTATTTGGGGGTCCAGCCATGGAGAAGCGTTTAGACTCTAGGATAAGATAAGGAACACACCCATTATTAAGAAATCACATTAGGATTCTCTTTTTAAGCTGTTCCTTAAAACACTAGTGCTTAGGAAATCTATTGGAGGCAGAAGCAGTCAAGGGTAGCCTAGGGTTAGGGTTAGGCTTAGGGTTGGTCTTAGGGTACGGCTTAGGTTACGGGTTCGGGGAGGGCTTCGGGTACGGCGTAGGGTATGGGTTAGGGTTAGGGTTAGGCTTAGTGTTAGGGTTACGGCTCGGTTTAGGGTACGGTTTAGGATTAGGGTACGTGTTAGGGTTAGGGTAGGGGTTAGGGTTAGGGTACGTGTTAGGGTTAGGGTAGTTATTAAACCTATCCCTCTCTCTAGATACCCCTTAGCACGTAAAGGAATATTATTTGGGATTCCAGCCATGGAGAAGAGTTTAGACACTAGAATAATATAAGGAACACACCCATTATAAAAAAATCACATTAGGATTCTCTTTTTAAGCTGTTCCTTAAAACACTATTGCATAGGAAATCTATTGGAGGCAGAAGCAGTCAAGGGAAGCCTAGGGTTAGGGTTAGGCTTAGGGATAGGCTTAGGGTACGGCATAGGGTACGGGTTCGGGGAGGGCTTCGGTTACGGCGTAGGGTATGGCTTAGGGTTAGGGTTAGGTTTAGTGTTAGGGTTATGGCTCGGTTTAGGGTACGGGTTAGGATTAGGGTACGTGTTAGGGTTAGGGTAGGGGTTAGGGTTAGGGTACGCGTTAGGGTTAGGGTAGTTATTAAACGTATCCCACTATCTAGATTCCCCTTAGCACGTAAAGGAATATTATTTGGGGGACCAGCCATGGAGAAGAGTTTAGACACTAAGATAACATAAGGAACACACACATTATAAAGAAATCACAATAGGATTCTCTTTTTAAGCTGTGCCTTAAAACACTAGTGCTTAGGAAATCTATTGGAGGCAGAAGCAGTCAAGGGTAGTCTAGGGTTAGGGTTAGGCTTAGGGTTATGCTTAGGGTACGGCTTAGGGTACGGGTTCGGGGAGGGCTTCGGGTACGGCGTAGGGTATGGGTTAGGGTTAGGGTTAGGGTTAGTGTTAGGGTTAGGGCTCGGTTTAGTGTACGGGATAGAATTTGGGTACGTGTTAGGGTTAGGGTAGGGGTTAGGGTTAGGGTACGCGTTAGGGTTAGGGTAGTTATTAAACCTATCCCACTCTCTAGATACCCCTTAGCACGTAAAGGAATATTATTTGGGGGTCTAGACATGGAGAAGAGTTTAGACACTAGGATAAGATAAGGAACACACCCATTATAAAGAAATCACATTAGGATTCTCCTTTTAAGCTGTTCCTTAAAACACTAGTGCTTAGGAAATCTATTGGAGGCAGAAGCAGTCAAGGGTAGCCTAGGGTTAGGGTTAGGTTTAGGGATAGGCTTAGGGTACGGCTTAGGGTACGGGTTCGGGGAGGGCTTCGGGTACGGCGTAGGGTATTGCTTAGGGTTAGGGTTAGGTTTAGTGTTAGGGTTAGGGCTCGGTTTAGGGTACGGGTTAGGATTAGGGTACGTGTTAGGGTTTGGGTAGGGGTTAGGGTTAGGGTACGCGTTAGGGTTAGGGTAGTTATTAAACCTATCCCAGTCTCTAGATACCCCTTAGCACGTAAAGGAATATTATTTGGGGGTCCAGCCATGGAGAAGAGTTTAGACACTTGGATAAGATAAGGAACACACCCATTATAAAGAAATCACATTAGGATTCTCTTTTTAAGCTGTTCCTTAAAACACTAGTGCTTAGGAAATCTATTGGGGGCAGAAGCAGTCAAGGGTAGCCTAGTGTTAGGGTTAGGCTTAGGGTTTGGCTAAGGGTACGGCTTAGGGTACGGGTTCGGGGAGGGCTTCGGGTACGGCGTAGGGTATGGGTTAGTGTTAGGGTTAGGGTTAGTGTTAGGGTTAGGGCTCGGTTTAGAGTACAGTTTACATTTAGTGTACGTGTTAGGGTTAGGGTAGGGGTTAGGGTTAGGGTACGCGTTAGGGTTAGGGTAGTTATTAAACCTATCCCACTCTCTAGATACCCCTTAGCACGTAAAGGAATATTATTTGGGGGTCCAGCCATGGAGAAGAGTTTAGACACTAAGATAATATAAGGAACACACACATTATAAAGAAATCACATTAGTATTCCCTTTTTAAGCTGTTCCTTAAAACACTAGGGCTTAGGAAATCTATTGGAGGCAGAAGCAGTCAAGGGTAGCCTAGGGTTAGGGTTAGGCATAGGGTTAGGCTTAGGGTACGGCTTAGGGTACGGGTTCAGGGAGGGGTTCGTGTACGGCGTAGGGTATGGGTTAGGGTTAGGGTTTGGGTTAGTGTTAGGGTTAGGGCTCGGTTTAGGGTACGGTTTAGGATTAGGGTACGTGTTAGGGTTAGGGTAGGGGTTAGCGTTAGGGTACGTGTTACGATTAGGGTAGTTATTAAACCTATCCCACTCTCTAGATACCACTTAGCACGTAAAGTAATATTATTTGGGGGTCCAGCCATGGAGAAGCGTTTAGACTCTAGGATAAGATAAGGAACACACCCATTATTAAGAAATCACATTAGGATTCTCTTTTTAAGCTGTTCCTTAAAACACTAGTGCTTAGGAAATCTATTGGAGGCAGAAGCAGTCAAGGGTAGCCTAGGGTTAGGGTTAGGCTTAGGGTTGGTCTTAGGGTACGGCTTAGGTTACGGGTTCGGGGAGGGCTTCGGGTACGGCGTAGGGTATGGGTTAGGGTTAGGGTTAGGCTTAGTGTTAGGGTTAGGGCTCGGTTTAGGGTACGGTTTAGGATTAGGGTACGTGTTAGGGTTAGGGTAGGGGTTAGGGTTAGGGTACGTGTTAGGGTTAGGGTAGTTATTAAACCTATCCCTCTCTCTAGATACCCCTTAGCACGTAAAGGAATATTATTTGGGATTCCAGCCATGGAGAAGAGTTTAGACACTAGAATAAGATAAGGAACACACCCATTATAAAAAAATCACATTAGGATTCTCTTTTTAAGCTGTTCCTTAAAACACTATTGCATAGGAAATCTATTGGAGACAGAAGCAGTCAAGGGAAGCCTAGGGTTAGGGTTAGGCTTAGGGATAGGCTTAGGGTACGGCATAGGGTACGGGTTCGGGGAGGGCTTCGGTTACGGCGTAGGGTATGGCTTAGGGTTAGGGTTAGGTTTAGTGTTAGGGTTAGGGCTCGGTTTAGGGTACGGGTTAGGATTAGGGTACGTGTTAGGGTTAGGGTAGGGGTTAGGGTTAGGGTACGCGTTAGGGTTAGGGTAGTTATTAAACCTATCCCACTATCTAGATTCCCCTTAGCACGTAAAGGAATATTATTTGGGGGACCAGCCATGGAGAAGAGTTTAGACACTAAGATAACATAAGGAACACACACATTATAAAGAAATCACAATAGGATTCTCTTTTTAAGCTGTGCCTTAAAACACTAGTGCTTAGGAAATCTATTCGAGGCAGAAGCAGTCAAGGGTAGTCTAGGGTTAGGGTTAGGCTTAGGGTTATGCTTAGGGTACGGCTTAGGGTACGGGTTCGGGGAGGGCTTCGGGTACGGCGTAGGGTATGGGTTAGGGTTAGGGTTAGGGTTAGTGTTAGGGTTAGGGCTCGGTTTAGTGTACGGGATAGAATTTGGGTACGTGTTAGGGTTAGGGTAGGGGTTAGGGTTAGGGTACGCGTTAGGGTTAGGGTAGTTATTAAACCTATCCCACTCTCTAGATACCCCTTAGCACGTAAAGGAATATTATTTGGGGGTCTAGACATGGAGAAGAGTTTAGACACTAGGATAAGATAAGGAACACACCCATTATAAAGAAATCACATTAGGATTCTCCTTTTAAGCTGTTCCTTAAAACACTAGTGCTTAGGAAATCTATTGGAGGCAGAAGCAGTCAAGGGTAGCCTAGGGTTAGGGTTAGGTTTAGGGATAGGCTTAGGGTACGGCTTAGGGTACGGGTTCGGGGAGGGCTTCGGGTACGGCGTAGGGTATTGCTTAGGGTTAGGGTTAGGTTTAGTGTTAGGGTTAGGGCTCGGTTTAGGGTACGGGTTAGGATTAGGGTACGTGTTAGGGTTTGGGTAGGGGTTAGGGTTAGGGTACGCGTTAGGGTTAGGGTAGTTATTAAACCTATCCCAGTCTCTAGATACCCCTTAGCACGTAAAGGAATATTATTTGGGGGTCCAGCCATGGAGAAGAGTTTAGACACTTGGATAAGATAAGGAACACACCCATTATAAAGAAATCACATTAGGATTCTCTTTTTAAGCTGTTCCTTAAAACACTAGTGCTTAGGAAATCTATTGGGGGCAGAAGCAGTCAAGGGTAGCCTAGTGTTAGGGTTAGGCTTAGGGTTTGGCTAAGGGTACGGCTTAGGGTACGGGTTCGGGGAGGGCTTCGGGTACGGCGTAGGGTATGGGTTAGTGTTAGGGTTAGGGTTAGTGTTAGGGTTAGGGCTCGGTTTAGAGTACAGTTTACATTTAGTGTACGTGTTAGGGTTAGGGTAGGGGTTAGGGTTAGGGTACGCGTTAGGGTTAGGGTAGTTATTAAACCTATCCCACTCTCTAGATACCCCTTAGCACGTAAAGGAATATTATTTGGGGGTCCAGCCATGGAGAAGAGTTTAGACACTAAGATAATATAAGGAACACACACATTATAAAGAAATCACATTAGTATTCCCTTTTTAAGCTGTTCCTTAAAACACTAGTGCTTAGGAAATCTATTGGAGGCAGAAGCAGTCAAGGGTAGCCTAGGGTTAGGGTTAGGCATAGGGTTAGGCTTAGGGTACGGCTTAGGGTACGGGTTCAGGGAGGGGTTCGTGTACGGCGTAGGGTATGGGTTAGGGTTAGGGTTTGGGTTAGTGTTAGGGTTAGGGCTCGGTTTAGGGTACGGTTTAGGATTAGGGTACGTGTTAGGGTTAGGGTAGGGGTTAGCGTTAGGGTACGTGTTAGGATTAGGGTAGTTATTAAACCTATCCCACTCTCTAGATACCCCTTAGCACGTAAAGTAATATTATTTGGGGATCCAGCCATGGAGAAGCGTTTAGACTCTAGGATAAGATAAGGAACACACCCATTATTAAGAAATCTCATTAGGATTCTCTTTTTAAGCTGTTCCTTAAAACACTAGTGCTTAGGAAATCTATTGGAGGCAGAAGCAGTCAAGGGTAGCCTAGGGTTAGGGTTAGCCTTAGGGTTGGTCTTAGGGTACGGCTTAGGTTACGGGTTCGGGGAGGGCTTCGGGTACGGCGTAGGGTATGGGTTAGGGTTAGGGTTAGGCTTAGTGTTAGGGTTAGGGCTCGGTTTAGGGTACGGTTTAGGATTAGGGTACGTGTTAGGGTTAGGGTAGGGGTTAGGGTTAGGGTACTTGTTAGGGTTAGGGTAGTTATTAAACCTATCCCTCTCTCTAGATACCCCTTAGCACGTAAAGGAATATTATTTGGGATTCCAGCCATGGAGAAGAGTTTAGACACTAGAATAAGATAAGGAACACACCCATTATAAAAAAAATCACATTAGGATTCTCTTTTTAAGCTGTTCCTTAAAACACTATTGCATAGGAAATCTATTGGAGGCAGAAGCAGTCAAGGGAAGCCTAGGGTTAGGGTTAGGCTTAGGGATAGGCTTAGGGTACGGCATAGGGTACGGGTTCGGGGAGGGCTTCGGTTACGGCGTAGGGTATGGCTTAGGGTTAGGGTTAGGTTTAGTGTTAGGGTTAGGGCTCGGTTTAGGGTACGGGTTAGGATTAGGGTACGTGTTAGGGTTAGGGTAGGGGTTAGGGTTAGGGTACGCGTTAGGGTTAGGGTAGTTATTAAACCTATCCCACTATCTAGATTCCCCTTAGGACGTAAAGGAATATTATTTGGGGGACCAGCCATGGAGAAGAGTTTAGACACTAAGATAACATAAGGAACACACACATTATAAAGAAATCACAATAGGATTCTCTTTTTAAGCTGTGCCTTAAAACACTAGTGCTTAGGAAATCTATTGGAGGCAGAAGCAGTCAAGGGTAGTCTAGGGTTAGGGTTAGGCTTAGGGTTATGCTTAGGGTACGGCTTAGGGTACGGGTTCGGGGAGGGCTTCGGGTACGGCGTAGGGTATGGGTTAGGGTTAGGGTTAGGGTTAGTGTTAGGGTTAGGGCTCGGTTTAGTGTACGGGATAGAATTTGGGTACGTGTTAGGGTTAGGGTAGGGGTTAGGGTTAGGGTACGCGTTAGGGTTAGGGTAGTTATTAAACCTATCCCACTCTCTAGATACCCCTTAGCACGTAAAGGAATATTATTTGAGGGTCTAGACATGGAGAAGAGTTTAGACACTAGGATAAGATAAGGAACACACCCATTAAAAAGAAATCACATTAGGATTCTCCTTTTAAGCTGTTCCTTAAAACACTAGTGCTTAGGAAATCTATTGGAGGCAGAAGCAGTCAAGGGTAGCCTAGGGTTAGGGTTAGGTTTAGGGATAGGCTTAGGGTACGGCTTAGGGTACGGGTTCGGGGAGGGCTTCGGGTACGGCGTAGGGGATTGCTTAGGGTTAGGGTTAGGTTTAGTGTTAGGGTTAGGGCTCGGTTTAGGGTACGGGTTAGGATTAGGATACGTGTTAGGGTTTGGGTAGGGGTTAGGGTTAGGGTACGCGTTAGGGTTAGGGTAGTTATTAAACCTATCCCAGTCTCTAGATACCCCTTAGCACGTAAAGGAATATTATTTGGGGGTCCAGCCATGGAGAAGAGTTTAGACACTTGGATAAGATAAGGAACACACCCATTATAAAGAAATCACATTAGGATTCTCTTTTTAAGCTGTTCCTTAAAACACTAGTGCTTAGGAAATCTATTGGGGGCAGAAGCAGTCAAGGGTAGCCTAGTGTTAGGGTTAGGCTTAGGGATAGGCTAAGGGTACGGCTTAGGGTACGGGTTCGGGGAGGGCTTCGGGTACGGCGTAGGGTATGGGTTAGTGTTAGGGTTAGGGTTAGTGTTAGGGTTAGGGCTCGGTTTAGAGTACAGTTTACGTTTAGTGTACGTGTTAGGGTTAGGGTAGGGGTTAGGGTTAGGGTACGCGTTAGGGTTAGGGTAGTTATTAAACCTATCCCACTCACTAGATACCCCTTAGCACGTAAAGGAATATTATTTGGGGGTCCAGCCATGGAGAAGAGTTTAGACACTAAGATAATATAAGGAACACACACATTATAAAGAAATCACATTAGTATTCCCTTTTTAAGCTGTTCCTTAAAACACTAGTGCTTAGGAAATCTATTGGAGGCAGAAGCAGTCAAGGGTAGCCTAGGGTTAGGGTTAGGCATAGGGTTAGGCTTAGGGTACGGCTTAGGGTACGGGTTCAGGGAGGGGTTCGTGTACGGCGTAGGGTATGGGTTAGGGTTAGGGTTTGGGTTAGTGTTAGGGTTAGGGCTCGGTTTAGGGTACGGTTTAGGATTAGGGTACGTGTTAGGGTTAGGGTAGGGGTTAGCGTTAGGGTACGTGTTAGGGTTAGGGTAGTTATTAAACCTATCCCACTCTCTAGATACCACTTAGCACGTAAAGGAATATTATTTGGGGGTCCAGCCATGGAGAAGCGTTTAGACTCTAGGATAAGATAAGGAACACACCCATTATTAAGAAATCACATTAGGATTCTCTTTTTAAGCTGTTCCTTAAAACACTAGTGCTTAGGAAATCTATTGGAGGCAGAAGCAGTCAAGGGTAGCCTAGGGTTAGGGTTAGGCTTAGGGTTAGTCTTAGGGTACGGCTTATGTTACGGGTTCGGGGAGGGCTTCGGGTACGGCGTAGGGTATGGGTTAGGGTTAGGGTTAGGCTTAGTGTTAGGGTTAGGGTTCGGTTTAGGGTACGGTTTAGGATTAGGGTACGTGTTAGGTTTAGGGTAGGGGTTAGGGTTAGGGTACGTGTTAGGGTTAGGGTAGTTATTAAACCTATCCCTCTCTCTAGATACCCCTTAGCACGTAAAGGAATATTATTTGGGATTCCAGCCATGGAGAAGAGTTTAGACACTAGAATAAGATAAGGAACACACCCATTATAAAAAAATCACATTAGGATTCTCTTTTTAAGCTGTTCCTTAAAACACTATTGCATAGGAAATCTATTGGAGGCAGAAGCAGTCAAGGGAAGCCTAGGGTTAGGGTTAGGCTTAGGGATAGGCTTAGGGTACGGCATAGGGTACGGGTTCGGGGAGGGCTTCGGTTACGGCGTAGGGTATGGCTTAGGGTTAGGGTTAGGTTTAGTGATAGGGTTAGGGCTCGGTTTAGGGTACGGGTTAGGATTAGGGTACGTGTTAGGGTTAGGGTAGGGGTTAGGGTTAGGGTACGCGTTAGGGTTAGGGTAGTTATTAAACCTATCCCACTATCTAGATTCCCCTTAGCACGTAAAGTAATATTATTTGGGGGACCAGCCATGGAGAAGAGTTTAGACACTAAGATAACATAAGGAACACACACATTATAAAGAAATCACAATAGGATTCTCTTTTTAAGCTGTGCCTTAAAACACTAGTGCTTAGGAAATCTATTGGAGGCAGAAGCAGTCAAGGGTAGTCTAGGGTTAGGGTTAGGCTTAGGGTTATGCTTAGGGTACGGCTTAGGGTACGGGTTCGGGGAGGGCTTCGGGTACGGCGTAGGGTATGGGTTAGGGTTAGGGTTAGGGTTAGTGTTAGGGTTAGGGCTCGGTTTAGTGTACGGGATAGAATTTGGGTACGTGTTAGGGTTAGGGTAGGGGTTAGGGTTAGGGTACGCGTTAGGTTTAGGGTAGTTATTAAACCTATCCCACTCTCTAGATACCCCTTAGCACGTAAAGGAATATTATTTGGGGGTCTAGACATGGAGAAGAGTTTAGACACTAGGATAAGATAAGGAACACACCCATTATAAAGAAATCACATTAGGATTCTCCTTTTAAGCTGTTCCTTAAAACACTAGTGCTTAGGAAATCTATTGGAGGCAGAAGCAGTCAAGGGTAGCCTAGGGTTAGGGTTAGGTTTAGGGATAGGCTTAGGGTACGGCTTAGGGTACGGGTTCGGGGAGGGCTTCGGGTACGGCGTAGGGTATTGCTTAGGGTTAGGGTTAGGTTTAGTGTTAGGGTTAGGGCTCGGTTTAGGGTACGGGTTAGGATTAGGGTACGTGTTAGGGTTTGAATAGGGGTTAGGGTTAGGGTACGCATTAGGGTTAGGGTAGTTATTAAACCTATCCCAGTCTCTAGATACCCCTTAGCACGTAAAGGAATATTATTTGGGGGTCCAGCCATGGAGAAGAGTTTAGACACTTGGATAAGATAAGGAACACACCCATTATAAAGAAATCACATTAGGATTCTCTTTTTAAGCTGTTCCTTAAAACACTAGTGTTTAGGAAATCTATTGGGGGCAGAAGCAGTCAAGGGTAGCCTAGTGTTAGGGTTAGGCTTAGGGTTAGGCTAAGGGTACGGCTTAGGGTACGGGTTCGGGGAGGGCTTCGGGTACGGCGTAGGGTATGGGTTAGTGTTAGGGTTAGGGTTAGTGTTAGGGTTAGGGCTCGGTTTAGAGTACAGTTTACGTTTAGTGTACGTGTTAGGGTTAGGGTAGGGGTTAGGGTTAGGGTACGCGTTAGGGTTAGGGTAGTTATTAAACCTATCCCACTCTCTAGATACCCCTTAGCACGTAAAGGAATATTATTTGGGGGTCCAGCCATGGAGAAGAGTTTAGACACTAAGATAATATAAGGAACACACACATTATAAAGAAATCACATTAGTATTCCCTTTTTAAGCTGTTCCTTAAAACACTAGTGCTTAGGAAATCTATTGGAGGCAGAAGCAGTCAAGGGTAGCCTAGGGTTAGGGTTAGGCATAGGGTTAGGCTTAGGGTACGGCTTAGGGTACGGGTTCAGGGAGGGGTTCGTGTACGGCGTAGGGTATGGGTTAGGGTTAGGGTTTGGGTTAGTGTTAGGGTGAGGGCTCGGTTTAGGGTACGGTTTAGGATTAGGGTACGTGTTAGGGTTAGGGTAGGGGTTAGCGTTAGGGTACGTGTTAGGGTTAGGGTAGTTATTAAACCTATCCCACTCTCTAGATACCACTTAGCACGTAAAGGAATATTATTTGGGGGTCCAGCCATGGAGAAGCGTTTAGACTCTAGGATAAGATAAGGAACACACCCATTATTAAGAAATCACATTAGGATTCTCTTTTTAAGCTGTTCCTTAAAACACTAGTGCTTAGGAAATCGATTGGAGGCAGAAGCAGTCAAGGGTAGCCTAGGGTTAGGGTTAGGCTTAGGGTTAGGCTTAGGGTACGGCTTAGGTTACGGGTTCGGGGAGGGCTTCGGGTACGGCGTAGGGTATGGGTTAGGGTTAGGGTTAGGCTTAGTGTTAGGGTTAGGGCTCGGTTTAGGGTACGGTTTAGGATTAGGGTACGTGTTAGGGTTAGGGTAGGGGTTAGGGTTAGGGTACGCGTTAGGGTTAGGGTAGTTATTAAACCTATCCCACTATCTAGATTCCCCTTAGCACGTAAAGGAATATTATTTGGGGGACCAGCCATGGAGAAGAGTTTAGACACTAAGATAACATAAGGAACACACACATTATAAAGAAATCACAATAGGATTCTCTTTTTAAGCTGTGCCTTAAAACACTAGTGCTTAGGAAATCTATTGGAGGCAGAAGCAGTCAAGGGTAGTCTAGGGTTAGGGTTAGGGTTAGGGTTATGCTTAGGGTACGGCTTAGGGTACGGGTTCGGGGAGGGCTTCGGGTACGGCGTAGGGTATGGGTTAGGGTTAGGGTTAGGGTTAGTGTTAGGGTTAGGGCTCGGTTTAGTGTACGGGATAGAATTTGGGTACGTGTTAGGGTTAGGGTAGGGGTTAGGGTTAGGGTACGCGTTAGGGTTAGGGTAGTTATTAAACCTATCCCACTCTCTAGATACCCCTTAGCACGTAAAGGAATATTATTTGGGGGTCTAACATGGAGAAGAGTTTAGACACTAGGATAAGATAAGGAACACACCCATTATAAAGAAATCACATTAGGATTCTCCTTTTAAGCTGTTCCTTAAAACACTAGTGCTTAGGAAATCTATTGGAGGCAGAAGCAGTCAAGGGTAGCCTAGGGTTAGGGTTAGGTTTAGGGATAGGCTTAGGGTACGGCTTAGGGTACGGGTTCGGGGAGGGCTTCGGGTACGGCGTAGGGTATTGCTTAGGGTTAGGGTTAGGGTTAGTGTTAGGGTTAGGGCTCGGTTTAGGGTACGGGTTAGGATTAGGGTACGTGTTAGGGTTTGGGTAGGGGTTAGGGTTAGGGTACGCATTAGGGTTAGGGTAGTTATTAAACCTATCCCAGTCTCTAGATACCCCTTAGCACGTAAAGGAATATTATTTGGGGGTCCAGCCATGGAGAAGAGTTTAGACACTTGGATAAGATAAGGAACACACACATTATAAAGAAATCACATTAATATTCCCTTTTTAAGCTGTTCCTTAAAACACTAGTGCTTAGGAAATCTATTGGAGGCAGAAGCAGTCAAGGGTAGCCTAGGGTTAGGGTTAGGCTTAGGGTTAGGCTTAGGGTACGGCTTAGGGTACGGGTTCAGGGAGGGGTTCGTGTACGGCATAGGGTATGGGTTAGGGTTAGGGTTTGGTTTAGTGTTAGGGTTAGGGCTCGGTTTAGGGTACGGTTTAGGATTAGGGTACGTGTTAGGGTTAGGGTAGGGGTTAGCGTTAGGGTACGTGTTAGGGTTAGGGTAGTTATTAAACCTATCCCACTCTCTAGATACCACTTAGCACGTAAAGGAATATTATTTGGGGGTCCAGCCATGGAGAAGCGTTTAGACTCTAGGATAAGATAACGAACACACCCATTATTAAGAAATCACATTAGGATTCTCTTTTTAAGCTGTTCCTTAAAACACTAGTGCTTAGGAAATCTATTGGAGGCAGAAGCAGTCAAGGGTAGCCTAGGGTTAGGGTTAGGCTTAGGGTTAGGCTTAGGGTACGGCTTAGGTTACGGGTTCGGGGCGGGCTTCGGGTACGGCGTAGGGTATGGGTTAGGGTTAGGGTTAGGCTTAGTGTTAGGCTTCGGGTACGGCGTAGGGTATGGGTTAGTGTTAGGGTTAGGGTTAGTGTTAGGGTTAGGGCTCGGTTTAGAGTACAGTTTACATTTAGTGTACGTGTTAGGGTTAGGGTAGGGGTTAGGGTTAGGGTACGCGTTAGGGTTAGGGTAGTTATTAAACCTATCCCACTCTCTAGATACCCCTTAGCACGTAAAGGAATATTATTTGGCGGTCCAGCCATGGAGAAGAGTTTAGACACTAAGATAATATAAGGAACACACACATTATAAAGAAATCACATTAGTATTCCCTTTTTAAGCTGTTCCTTAAAACACTAGTGCTTAGGAAATCTATTGGAGGCAGAAGCAGTCAAGGGTAGCCTAGGGTTAGGGTTAGGCATAGGGTTAGGCTTAGGGTACGGCTTAGGGTACGGGTTCAGGGAGGGGTTCGTGTACGGCGTAGGGTATGGGTTAGGGTTAGGGTTTGGGTTAGTGTTAGGGTTAGGGCTCGGTTTAGGGTACGGTTTAGGATTAGGGTACGTGTTAGGGTTAGGGTAGGGGTTAGCGTTAGGGTACGTGTTAGGGTTAGGGTAGTTATTAAACCTATCCCACTCTCTAGATACCACTTAGCACGTAAAGGAATATTATTTGGGGGTCCAGCCATGGAGAAGCGTTTAGACTCTAGGATAAGATAAGGAACACACCCATTATTAAGAAATCACATTAGGATTCTCTTTTTAAGCTGTTCCTTAAAACACTAGTGCTTAGGAAATCTATTGGAGGCAGAAGCAGTCAAGGGTAGCCTAGGGTTAGGGTTAGGCTTAGGGTTGGTCTTAGGGTACGGCTTAGGTTACGGGTTCGGGGAGGGCTTCGGGTACGGCGTAGGGTATGGGTTAGGGTTAGGGTTAGGCTTAGTGTTAGGGTTAGGGCTCGGTTTAGGGTACGGTTTAGGATTAGGGTACGTGTTAGGGTTAGGGTAGGGGTTAGGGTTAGGGTACGTGTTAGGGTTAGGGTAGTTATTAAACCTATCCCTCTCTCTAGATACCCCTTAGCACGTAAAGGAATATTATTTGGGATTCCAGCCATGGAGAAGAGTTTAGACACTAGAATAAGATAAGGAACACACCCATTATAAAAAAATAACATTAGGATTCTCTTTTTAAGCTGTTCCTTAAAACACTATTGCATAGGAAATCTATTGGAGGCAGAAGCAGTCAAGGGAAGCCTAGGGTTAGGGTTAGGCTTAGGGATAGGCTTAGGGTACGGCATAGGGTACGGGTTCGGGGAGGGCTTCGGTTACGGCGTAGGGTATGGCTTAGGGTTAGGGTTAGGTTTAGTGTTAGGGTTAGGGCTCGGTTTAGGGTACGGGTTAGGATTAGGGTACGTGTTAGGGTTAGGGTAGGGGTTAGGGTTAGGGTACGCGTTAGGGTTAGGGTAGTTATTAAACCTATCCCACTATCTAGATTCCCCTTAGCACGTAAAGGAATATTATTTGGGGGACCAGCCATGGAGAAGAGTTTAGACACTAAGATAACATAAGGAACACACACATTATAAAGAAATCACAATAGGATTCTCTTTTTAAGCTGTGCCTTAAAACACTAGTGCTTAGGAAATCTATTGGAGGCAGAAGCAGTCAAGGGTAGTCTAGGGTTAGGGTTAGGCTTAGGGTTATGCTTAGGGTACGGCTTAGGGTACGGGTTCGGGGAGGGCTTCGGGTACGGCGTAGGGTATGGGTTAGGGTTAGGGTTAGGGTTAGTGTTAGGGTTAGGGCTCGGTTTAGTGTACGGGATAGAATTTGGGTACGTGTTAGGGTTAGGGTAGTGGTTAGGGTTAGGGTACGCGTTAGGGTTAGGGTAGTTATTAAACCTATCCCACTCTCTAGATACCCCTTAGCACGTAAAGGAATATTATTTGGGGGTCTAGACATGGAGAAGAGTTTAGACACTAGGATAAGATAAGGAACACACCCATTATAAAGAAATCACATTCGGATTCTCCTTTTAAGCTGTTCCTTAAAACACTAGTGCTTAGGAAATCTATTGGAGGCAGAAGCAGTCAAGGGTAGCCTAGGGTTAGGGTTAGGTTTAGGGATAGGCTTAGGGTACGGCTTAGGGTACGGGTTCGGGGAGGGCTTCGGGTACGGCGTAGGGTATTGCTTAGGGTTAGGGTTAGGTTTAGTGTTAGGGTTAGGGCTCGGTTTAGGGTACGGGTTAGGATTAGGGTACGTGTTAGGGTTTGGGTAGGGGTTAGGGTTAGGGTACGCGTTAGGGTTAGGGTAGTTATTAAACCTATCCCAGTCTCTAGATACCCCTTAGCACGTAAAGGAATATTATTTGGGGGTCCAGCCATGGAGAAGAGTTTAGACACTTGGATAAGATAAGGAACACACCCTTTATAAAGAAATCACATTAGGATTCTCTTTTTAAGCTGTTCCTTAAAACACTAGTGCTTAGGAAATCTTTTGGGGGCAGAAGCAGTCAAGGGTAGCCTAGTGTTAGGTTAGGCTTAGGGTTAGGCTAAGGGTACGGCTTAGGGTACGGGTTCGGGGAGGGCTTCGGGTACGGCGTAGGGTATGGGTTAGTGTTAGGGTTAGGGTTAGTGTTAGGGTTAGGGCTCGGTTTAGAGTACAGTTTACATTTAGTGTACGTTTTAGGGTTAGGGTAGGGGTTAGGGTTAGGGTACGCGTTAGGGTTAGGGTAGTTATTAAACCTATCCCACTCTCTAGATACCCCTTAGCACGTAAAGGAATATTATTTGGCGGTCCAGCCATGGAGAAGAGTTTAGACACTAAGATAATATAAGGAACACACACATTATAAAGAAATCACATTAGTATTCCCTTTTTAACCTGTTCCTTAAAACACTAGTGCTTAGGAAATCTATTGGAGGCAGAAGCAGTCAAGGGTAGCCTAGGGTTAGGGTTAGGCATAGGGTTAGGCTTAGGGTACGGCTTAGGGTACGGGTTCAGGGAGGGGTTCGTGTACGGCGTAGGGTATGGGTTAGGGTTAGGGTTTGGGTTAGTGTTAGGGTTAGGGCTCGGTTTAGGGTACGGTTTAGGATTAGGGTACGTGTTAGGGTTAGGGTAGGGGTTAGCGTTAGGGTACGTGTTAGGGTTAGGGTAGTTATTAAACCTATCCCACTCTCTAGATACCACTTAGCACGTAAAGTAATATTATTTGGGGGTCCAGCCATGGAGAAGCGTTTAGACTCTAGGATAAGATAAGGAACACACCCATTATTAAGAAATCACATTAGGATTCTCTTTTTAAGCTGTTCCTTAAAACACTAGTGCTTAGGAAATCTATTGGAGGCAGAAGCAGTCAAGGGTAGCCTAGGGTTAGGGTTAGGCTTAGGGTTGGTCTTAGGGTACGGCTTAGGTTACGGGTTCGGGGAGGGCTTCGGGTACGGCGTAGGGTATGGGTTAGGGTTAGGGTTAGGCTTAGTGTTAGGGTTAGGGCTCGGTTTAGGGTACGGTTTAGGATTAGGGTACGTGTTAGGGTTAGGGTAGGGGTTAGGGTTAGGGTACGTGTTAGGGTTAGGGTAGTTATTAAACCTATCCCTCTCTCTAGATACCCCTTAGCACGTAAAGGAATATTATTTGGGATTCCAGCCATGGAGAAGAGTTTAGACACTAGAATAAGATAAGGAACACACCCATTATAAAAAAATTACATTAGGATTCTCTTTTTAAGCTGTTCCTTAAAACACTATTGCATAGGAAATCTATTGGAGGCAGAAGCAGTCAAGGGAAGCCTAGGGTTAGGGTTAGGCTTAGGGATAGGCTTAGGGTACGGCATAGGGTACGGGTTCGGGGAGGGCTTCGGTTACGGCGTAGGGTATGGCTTAGGGTTAGGGTTAGGTTTAGTGTTAGGGTTAGGGCTCGGTTTAGGGTACGGGTTAGGATTAGGGTACGTGTTAGGGTTAGGGTAGGGGTTAGGGTTAGGGTACGCGTTAGGGTTAGGGTCGTTATTAAACCTATCCCACTATCTAGATTCCCCTTAGCACGTAAAGGAATATTATTTGGGGGACCAGCCATGGAGAAGAGTTTAGACACTAAGATAACATAAGGAACACACACATTGTAAAGAAATCACAATAGGATTCTCTTTTTAAGCTGTGCCTTAAAACACTAGTGCTTAGGAAATCTATTGGAGGCAGAAGCAGTCAAGGGTAGTCTAGGGTTAGGGTTAGGCTTAGGGTTATGCTTAGGGTACGGCTTAGGGTACGGGTTCGGGGAGGGCTTCGGGTACGGCGTAGGGTATGGGTTAGGGTTAGGGTTAGGGTTAGTGTTAGGGTTAGGGCTCGGTTTAGTGTACGGGATAGAATTTGGGTACGTGTTAGGGTTAGGGTAGGGGTTAGGGTTAGGGTACGCGTTAGGGTTAGGGTAGTTATTAAACCTATCCCACTCTCTAGATACCCCTTAGCACGTAAAGGAATATTATTTGGGGGTCTAGACATGGAGAAGAGTTTAGACACTAGGATAAGATAAGGAACACACCCATTATAAAGAAATCACATTAGGATTCTCCTTTTAAGCTGTTCCTTAAAACACTAGTGCTTAGGAAATCTATTGGAGGCAGAAGCAGTCAAGGGTAGCCTAGGGTTAGGGTTAGGTTTAGGGATAGGCTTAGGGTACGGCTTAGGGTACGGGTTCGGGGAGGGCTTCGGGTACGGCGTAGGGTATTGCTTAGGGTTAGGGTTAGGTTTAGTGTTAGGGTTAGGGCTCGGTTTAGGGTACGGGTTAGGATTAGGATACGTGTTAGGGTTTGGGTAGGGGTTAGGGTTAGGGTACGCGTTAGGGTTAGGGTAGTTATTAAACCTATCCCAGTCTCTAGATACCCCTTAGCACGTAAAGGAATATTATTTGGGGGTCCAGCCATGGAGAAGAGTTTAGACACTTGGATAAGATAAGGAACACACCCATTATTAAGAAATCACATTAGGATTCTCTTTTTAAGCTGTTCCTTAAAACACTAGTGCTTAGGAAATCTATTGGAGGCAGAAGCAGTCAAGGGTAGCCTAGGGTTAGGGTTAGGCTTAGGGTTAGTCTTAGGGTACGGCTTAGGTTACGGGTTCGGGGAGGGCTTCGGGTACGGCGTAAGGTATGGGTTAGGGTTAGGGTTAGGCTTAGTGTTAGGGTTAGGGCTCGGTTTAGGGTACGGTTTAGGATTAGGGTACGTGTTAGGGTTAGGGTAGGGGTTAGGGTTAGGGTACGTGTTAGGGTTAGGGTAGTTATTAAACCTATCCCTCTCTCTAGATACCCCTTAGCACGTAAAGGAATATTATTTGGGATTCCAGCCATGGAGAAGAGTTTAGACACTAGAATAAGATAAGGAACACACCCATTATAAAAAAATCACATTAGGATTCTCTTTTTAAGCTGTTCCTTAAAACACTATTGCATAGGAAATCTATTGGAGGCAGAAGCAGTCAAGGGAAGCCTAGGGTTAGGGTTAGGCTCAGGGTTAGGCTTAGGGTACGGCTTAGGGTACGGGTTCGGGGAGGGCTTCGGGTACGTCGTAGGGTATGGGTTAGGGTTAGGGTTAGGGTTAGTGTTAGGGTTAGGGCTCGGTTTAGTGTACGGGATAGAATTTGGGTACGTGTTAGGGTTAGGGTAGGGGTTAGGGTTAGGGTACGCGTTAGGGTTAAGGTAGTTATTAAACCTATCCCACTCTCTAGATACCCCTTAGCACGTAAAGGAATATTATTTGGGGGTCTAGACATGGAGAAGAGTTTAGACACTAGGATAAGATAAGGAACACACCCATTATAAAGAAATCACATTAGGATTCTCCTTTTAAGCTGTTCCTTAAAACACTAGTGCTTAGGAAATCTATTGGAGGCAGAAGCAGTCAAGGGTAGCCTAGGGTTAGGGTTAGGTTTAGGGATAGGCTTAGGGTACGGCTTAGGGTACGGGTTCGGGGAGGGCTTCGGGTACGGCGTAGGGTATTGCTTAGGGTTAGGCTTAGGTTTAGTGTTAGGGTTAGGGCTCGGTTTAGGGTACGGGTTAGGATTAGGGTACGTGTTAGGGTTTGGGTAGGGGTTAGGGTTAGGGTACGCGTTAGGGTTAGGGTAGTTATTAAACCTATCCCAGTCTCTAGATACCCCTTAGCACGTAAAGGAATATTATTTGGGGGTCCAGCCATGGAGAAGAGTTTAGACACTTGGATAAGATAAGGAACACACCCATTATAAAGAAATCACATTAGGATTCTCTTTTTAAGCTGTTCCTTAAAACACTAGTGTTTAGGAAATCTATTGGGGGCAGAAGCAGTCAAGGGTAGCCTAGTGTTAGGGTTAGGCTTAGGGTTAGGCTAAGGGTACGGCTTAGGGTACGGGTTCGGGGAGGGCTTCGGGTACGGCGTAGGGTATGGGTTAGTGTTAGGGTTAGGGTTAGTGTTAGGGTTAGGGCTCGGTTTAGAGTACAGTTTACGTTTAGTGTACGTGTTAGGGTTAGGGTAGGGGTTAGGGTTAAGGTACGCGTTAGGGTTAGGGTAGTTATTAAACATATCCCACTCTCTAGATACCCCTTAGCACGTAAAGGAATATTATTTGGGGGTCCAGCCATGGAGAAGAGTTTAGACACTAAGATAATATAAGGAACACACACATTATAAAGAAATCACATTAGTATTCCCTTTTTAAGCTGTTCCTTAAAACACTAGTGCTTAGGAAATCTATTGGAGGCAGAAGCAGTCAAGGGTAGCCTAGGGTTAGGGTTAGGCATAGGGTTAGGCTTAGGGTACGGCTTAGGGTACGGGTTCAGGGAGGGGTTCGTGTACGGCGTAGGGTATGGGTTAGGGTTAGGGTTTGGGTTAGTGTTAGGGTGAGGGCACGGTTTAGGGTACGGTTTAGGATTAGGGTACGTGTTAGGGTTAGGGTAGGGGTTAGCGTTAGGGTACGTGTTAGGGTTAGGGTAGTTATTAAACCTATCCCACTCTCTAGATACCACTTAGCACGTAAAGGAATATTATTTGGGGGTCCAGCCATGGAGAAGCGTTTAGACTCTAGGATAAGATAAGGAACACACCCATTATTAAGAAATCACATTAGGATTCTCTTTTTAAGCTGTTCCTTAAAACACTAGTGCTTAGGAAATCTATTGGAGGCAGAAGCAGTCAAGGGTAGCCTAGGGTTAGGGTTAGGCTTAGGGTTAGGCTTAGGGTACGGCTTAGGTTACGGGTTCGGGGAGGGCTTCGGGTACGGCGTAGGGTATGGGTTAGGGTTAGGGTTAGGCTTAGTGTTAGGGTTAGGGCTCGGTTTAGGGTACGGTTTAGGATTAGGGTACGTGTTAGGGTTAGGGTAGGGGTTAGGGTTAGGGTACGCGTTAGGGTTAGGGTAGTTATTAAACCTATCCCACTATCTAGATTCCCCTTAGCACGTAAAGGAATATTATTTGGGGGACCAGCCATGGAGAAGAGTTTAGACACTAAGATAACATAAGGAACACACACATTATAAAGAAATCACAATAGGATTCTCTTTTTAAGCTGTGCCTTAAAACACTAGTGCTTAGGAAATCTATTGGAGGCAGAAGCAGTCAAGGGTAGTCTAGGGTTAGGGTTAGGGTTAGGGTTATGCTTAGGGTACGGCTTAGGGTACGGGTTCGGGGAGGGCTTCGGGTACGGCGTAGGGTATGGGTTAGGGTTAGGGTTAGGGTTAGTGTTAGGGTTAGGGCTCGGTTTAGTGTACGGGATAGAATTTGGGTACGTGTTAGGGTTAGGGTAGGGGTTAGGGTTAGGGTACGCGTTAGGGTTAGGGTAGTTATTAAACCTATCCCACTCTCTAGATACCCCTTAGCACGTAAAGGAATATTATTTGGGGGTCTAACATGGAGAAGAGTTTAGACACTAGGATAAGATAAGGAACACACCCATTATAAAGAAATCACATTAGGATTCTCCTTTTAAGCTGTTCCTTAAAACACTAGTGCTTAGGAAATCTATTGGAGGCAGAAGCAGTCAAGGGTAGCCTAGGGTTAGGGTTAGGTTTAGGGATAGGCTTAGGGTACGGCTTAGGGTACGGGTTCGGGGAGGGCTTCGGGTACGGCGTAGGGTATTGCTTAGGGTTAGGGTTAGGGTTAGTGTTAGGGTTAGGGCTCGGTTTAGGGTACGGGTTAGGATTAGGGTACGTGTTAGGGTTTGGGTAGGGGTTAGGGTTAGGGTACGCATTAGGGTTAGGGTAGTTATTAAACCTATCCCACTCTCTAGATACCCCTTAGCACGTAAAGGAATATTATTTGGGGGTCCAGCCATGGAGAAGAGTTTAGACACTTGGATAAGATAAGGAACACACACATTATAAAGAAATCACATTAATATTCCCTTTTTAAGCTGTTCCTTAAAACACTAGTGCTTAGGAAATCTATTGGAGGCAGAAGCAGTCAAGGGTAGCCTAGGGTTAGGGTTAGGCTTAGGGTTAGGCTTAGGGTACGGCTTAGGGTACGGGTTCAGGGAGGGGTTCGTGTACGGCATAGGGTATGGGTTAGGGTTAGGGTTTGGTTTAGTGTTAGGGTTAGGGCTCGGTTTAGGGTACGGTTTAGGATTAGGGTACGTGTTAGGGTTAGGGTAGGGGTTAGCGTTAGGGTACGTGTTAGGGTTAGGGTAGTTATTAAACCTATCCCACTCTCTAGATACCACTTAGCACGTAAAGGAATATTATTTGGGGGTCCAGCCATGGAGAAGCGTTTAGACTCTAGGATAAGATAACGAACACACCCATTATTAAGAAATCACATTAGGATTCTCTTTTTAAGCTGTTCCTTAAAACACTAGTGCTTAGGAAATCTATTGGAGGCAGAAGCAGTCAAGGGTAGCCTAGGGTTAGGGTTAGGCTTAGGGTTAGGCTTAGGGTACGGCTTAGGTTACGGGTTCGGGGCGGGCTTCGGGTACGGCGTAGGGTATGGGTTAGGGTTAGGGTTAGGCTTAGTGTTAGGGTTAGGGCTCGGTTTAGGGTACGGTTTAGGATTAGGGTACGTGTTAGGGTTAGGGTAGGGGTTAGGGTTAGGGTACGTGTTAGGGTTAGGGTAGTTATTAAACCTATCCCTCTCTCTAGATACCCCTTAGCACGTAAAGGAATATTATTTGGGATTCCAGCCATGGAGAAGAGTTTAGACACTAGAATAAGATAAGGAACACACCCATTATAAAAAAATCACATTAGGATTCTCTTTTTAAGCTGTTCCTTAAAACACTATTGCATAGGAAATCTATTGGAGGCAGAAGCAGTCAAGGGAAGCCTAGGGTTAGGGTTAGGCTTAGGGTTAGGCTTAGGGTACGGCTTAGGGTACGGGTTCGGGGAGGGCTTCGGGTACGTCGTAGGGTATGGGTTCGGGTTAGGGTTAGGGTTAGTGTTAGGGTTAGGGCTCGGTTTAGTGTACGGGATAGAATTTGGGTACGTGTTAGGGTTAGGGTAGGGGTTAGGGTTAGGGTACGCGTTAGGGTTAGGGTAGTTATTAAACCTATCCCACTCTCTAGATACCCCTTAGCACGTAAAGGAATATTATTTGGGGGACTAGACATGGAGAAGAGTTTAGACACTAGGATAAGATAAGGAACACACCCATTATAAAGAAATCACATTAGGATTCTCCTTTTAAGCTGTTCCTTAAAACACTAGTGCTTAGGAAATCTATTGGAGGCAGAAGCAGTCAAGGGTAGCCTAGGGTTAGGGTTAGGTTTAGGGATAGGCTTAGGGTACAGCTTAGGGTACGGGTTCGGGGAGGGCTTCGGGTACGGTGTAGGGTATTGCTTAGGGTTAGGGTTAGGTATAGTGTTAGGGTTAGGGCTCGGTTTAGGGTACGCGTTAGGATTAGGGTACGTGTTAGGGTTTGGGTAGGGGTTAGGGTTAGGGTACGCGTTAGGGTTAGGGTAGTTATTAAACCTATCCCAGTCTCTAGATACCCCTTAGCACGTAAAGGAATATTATTTAGGGGTCCAGCCATGGAGAAGAGTTTAGACACTTGGATAAGATAAGGAACACACCCATTATTAAGAAATCACATTAGGATTCTCTTTTTAAGCTGTTCCTTAAAACACTAGTGCTTAGGAAATCTATTGGAGGCAGAAGCAGTCAAGGGTAGCCTAGGGTTAGGGTTAGGCTTAGGGTTAGGCTTAGGGTACGGCTTAGGTTACGGGTTCGGGGAGGGCTTCGGGTACGGCGTAGGGTATGGGTTAGAGTTAGGGTTAGGCTTAGTGTTAGGGTTAGGGCTCGGTTTAGGGTACGGGTTAGGATTAGGGTACGTGTTAGGGTTTGGGCAGGGGTTAGGGTTAGGGTACGCGTTAGGGTTAGGGTAGTTATTAAACCTATCCCAGTCTCTAGATACCCCTTAGCACGTAAAGGAATATTATTTGGGGGTCCAGCCATGGAGAAGAGTTTTGACACTTGGATAAGATAAGGAACACACCCATTATAAAGAAATCACATTAGGATTCTCTTTTTATGCTGTTCCTTAAAACACGAGTGCTTAGGAAATCTATTGGGGGCAGAAGCAGTCAAGGGTAGCCTAGTGTTAGGGATAGGCTTAGGGTTAGGCTAAGGGTACGGCTTAGGGTACGGGTTCGGGGAGGGCTTCGGGTACGGCGTAGGGTATGGGTTAGTGTTAGGGTTAGGGTTAGTGTTAGGGTTAGGGCTCGGTTTAGGGTACAGTTTACGTTTAGTGTACGTGTTAGGGTTAGGGTAGGGGTTAGGGTTAGGGTACGCGTTAGGGTTAGGGTAGTTATTAAACCTATCCCACTCTCTAGATACCCCTTAGCACGTAAAGGAATATTATTTGGGGGTCCAGCCATGGAGAAGAGTTTAGACACTAAGATAATATAAGGAACACACACATTATAAAGAAATCACATTAGTATTCCCTTTTTAAGCTGTTCCTTAAAACACTAGTGCTTAGGAAATCTATTGGAGGCAGAAGCAGTCAAGGGTAGCCTAGGGTTAGGGTTAGGCTTAGGGTTAGGCTTAGGGTACGGCTTAGGTTACGGGTTCGGGGCGGGCTTCGGGTACGGCATAGGGTATGGGTTAGGGTTAGGGTTAGGCTTAGTGTTAGGGTTAGGGCTCGGTTTAGGGTACGGTTTAGGATTAGGGTACGTGTTAGGGTTAGGGTAGGGGTTAGGGTTAGGGTACGTGTTAGGGTTAGGGTAGTTATTAAACCTATCCCTCTCTCTAGATACCCCTTAGCACGTAAAGGAATATTATTTGGGATTCCAGCCATGGAGAAGAGTTTAGACACTAGAATAAGATAAGGAACACACCCATTATAAAAAAATCACATTAGGATTCTCTTTTTAAGCTGTTCCTTAAAACACTATTGCATAGGAAATCTATTGGAGGCAGAAGCAGTCAAGGGAAGCCTAGGGTTAGGGTTAGGCTTAGGGTTAGGCTTAGGGTACGGCTTAGGGTACGGGTTCGGGGAGGGCTTCGGGTACGTCGTAGGGTATGGGTTAGGGTTAGGGTTAGGGTTAGTGTTAGGGTTAGGGCTCGGTTTAGTGTACGGGATAGAATTTGGGTACGTGTTAGGGTTAGGGTAGGGGTTAGGGTTAGGGTACGCGTTAGGGTTAGGGTAGTTATTAAACCTATCCCACTCTCTAGATACCCCTTAGCACGTAAAGGAATATTATTTGGGGGTCTAGACATGGAGAAGAGTTTAGACACTAGGATAAGATAAGGAACACACCCATTATAAAGAAATCACATTAGGATTCTCCTTTTAAGCTGTTCCTTAAAACACTAGTGCTTAGGAAATCTATTGGAGGCAGAAGCAGTCAAGGGTAGCCTACGGTTAGGGTTAGGTTTAGGGATAGGCTTAGGGTACGGCTTAGGGTACGGGTTCGGGGAGGGCTTCGGGTACGGCGTAGGGTATTGCTTAGGGTTAGGCTTAGGTTTAGTGTTAGGGTTAGGGCTCGGTTTAGGGTACGGGTTAGGATTAGGGTACGTGTTAGGGTTTGGGTAGGGGTTAGGGTTAGGGTACGCGTTAGGGTTAGGGTAGTTATTAAACCTATCCCAGTCTCTAGATACCCCTTAGCACGTAAAGGAATATTATTTGGGGGTCCAGCCATGGAGAAGAGTTTAGACACTTGGATAAGATAAGGAACACACCCATTATAAAGAAATCACATTAGGATTCTCTTTTTAAGCTGTTCCTTAAAACACTAGTGTTTAGGAAATCTATTGGGGGCAGAAGCAGTCAAGGGTAGCCTAGTGTTAGGGTTAGGCTTAGGTTTAGGCTAAGGGTACGGCTTAGGGTACGGGTTCGGGGAGGGCTTCGGGTACGGCGTAGGGTATGGGTTAGTGTTAGGGTTAGGGTTAGTGTTAGGGTTAGGGCTCGGTTTAGAGTACAGTTTACGTTTAGTGTACGTGTTAGGGTTAGGGTAGGGGTTAGGGTTAGGGTACGCGTTAGGGTTAGGGTAGTTATTAAACCTATCCCACTCTCTAGATACCCCTTAGCACGTAAAGGAATATTATTTGGGGGTCCAGCCATGGAGAAGAGTTTAGACACTAAGATAATATAAGGAACACACACATTATAAAGAAATCACATTAGTATTCCCTTTTTAAGCTGTTCCTTAAAACACTAGTGCTTAGGAAATCTATTGGAGGCAGAAGCAGTCAAGGGTAGCCTAGGGTTAGGGTTAGGCTTAGGGTTAGGCTTAGGGTACGGCTTAGGTTACGGGTTCGGGGCGGGCTTCGGGTACGGCATAGGGTATGGGTTAGGGTTAGGGTTAGGCTTAGTGTTAGGGTTAGGGCTCGGTTTAGGGTACGGTTTAGGATTAGGGTACGTGTTAGGGTTAGGGTAGGGGTTAGGGTTAGGGTACGTGTTAGGGTTAGGGTAGTTATTAAACCTATCCCTCTCTCTAGATACCCCTTAGCACGTAAAGGAATATTATTTGGGATTCCAGCCATGGAGAAGAGTTTAGACACTAGAATAAGATAAGGAACACACCCATTATAAAAAAATCACATTAGGATTCTCTTTTTAAGCTGTTCCTTAAAACACTATTGCATAGGAAATCTATTGGAGGCAGAAGCAGTCAAGGGAAGCCTAGGGTTAGGGTTAGGCTTAGGGTTAGGCTTAGGGTACGGCTTAGGGTACGGGTTCGGGGAGGGCTTCGGGTACGTCGTAGGGTATGGGTTAGGGTTAGGGTTAGGGTTAGTGTTAGGGTTAGGGCTCGGTTTAGTGTACGGGATAGAATTTGGGTACGTGTTAGGGTTAGGGTAGGGGTTAGGGTTAGGGTACGCGTTAGGGTTAGGGTAGTTATTAAACCTATCCCACTCTCTAGATACCCCTTAGCACGTAAAGGAATATTATTTGGGGGTCTAGACATGGAGAAGAGTTTAGACACTAGGATAAGATAAGGAACACACCCATTATAAAGAAATCACATTAGGATTCTCCTTTTAAGCTGTTCCTTAAAACACTAGTGCTTAGGAAATCTATTGGAGGCAGAAGCAGTCAAGGGTAGCCTACGGTTAGGGTTAGGTTTAGCGATAGGCTTAGGGTACGGCTTAGGGTACGGGTTCGGGGAGGGCTTCGGGTACGGCGTAGGGTATTGCTTAGGGTTAGGCTTAGGTTTAGTGTTAGGGTTAGGGCTCGGTTTAGGGTACGGGTTAGGATTAGGGTACGTGTTAGGGTTTGGGTAGGGGTTAGGGTTAGGGTACGCGTTAGGGTTAGGGTAGTTATTAAACCTATCCCAGTCTCTAGATACCCCTTAGCACGTAAAGGAATATTATTTGGGGGTCCAGCCATGGAGAAGAGTTTAGACACTTGGATAAGATAAGGAACACACCCATTATAAAGAAATCACATTAGGATTCTCTTTTTAAGCTGTTCCTTAAAACACTAGTGTTTAGGAAATCTATTGGGGGCAGAAGCAGTCAAGGGTAGCCTAGTGTTAGGGTTAGGCTTAGGGTTAGGCTAAGGGTACGGCTTAGGGTACGGGTTCGGGGAGGGCTTCGGGTACGGCGTAGGGTATGGGTTAGTGTTAGGGTTAGGGTTAGTGTTAGGGTTAGGGCTCGGTTTAGAGTACAGTTTACGTTTAGTGTACGTGTTAGGGTTAGGGTAGGGGTTAGGGTTAGGGTACGCGTTAGGGTTAGGGTAGTTATTAAACCTATCCCACTCTCTAGATACCCCTTAGCACGTAAAGGAATATTATTTGGGGGTCCAGCCATGGAGAAGAGTTTAGACACTAAGATAATATAAGGAACACACACATTATAAAGAAATCACATTAGTATTCCCTTTTTAAGCTGTTCCTTAAAACACTAGTGCTTAGGAAATCTATTGGAGGCAGAAGCAGTCAAGGGTAGCCTAGGGTTAGGGTTAGGCATAGGGTTAGGCTTAGGGTACGGCTTAGGGTACGGGTTCAGGGAGGGGTTCGTGTACGGCGTAGGGTATGGGTTAGGGTTAGGGTTTGGGTTAGTGTTAGGGTGAGGGCTCGGTTTAGGGTACGGTTTAGGATTAGGGTACGTGTTAGGGTTAGGGTAGGGGTTAGCGTTAGGGTACGTGTTAGGGTTAGGGTAGTTATTAAACCTATCCCACTCTCTAGATACCACTTAGCACGTAAAGGAATATTATTTGGGGGTCCAGCCATGGAGAAGCGTTTAGACTCTAGGATAAGATAAGGAACACACCCATTATTAAGAAATCACATTAGGATTCTCTTTTTAAGCTGTTCCTTAAAACACTAGTGCTTAGGAAATCTATTGGAGGCAGAAGCAGTCAAGGGTAGCCTAGGGTTAGGGTTAGGCTTAGGGTTAGGCTTAGGGTACGGCTTAGGTTACGGGTTCGGGGAGGGCTTCGGGTACGGCGTAGGGTATGGGTTAGGGTTAGGGTTAGTGTTAGTGTTAGGGTTAGGGCTCGGTTTAGGGTACGGTTTAGGATTAGGGTACGTGTTAGGGTTAGGGTAGGGGTTAGGGTTAGGGTACGCGTTAGGGTTAGGGTAGTTATTAAACCTATCCCACTATCTAGATTCCCCTTAGCACGTAAAGGAATATTATTTGGGGGACCAGCCATGGAGAAGAGTTTAGACACTAAGATAACATAAGGAACACACACATTATAAAGAAATCACAATAGGATTCTCTTTTTAAGCTGTGCCTTAAAACACTAGTGCTTAGGAAATCTAATGGAGGCAGAAGCAGTCAAGGGTAGTCTAGGGTTAGGGTTAGGGTTAGGGTTATGCTTAGGGTACGGCTTAGGGTACGGGTTCGGGGAGGGCTTCGGGTACGGCTTAGGGTATGGGTTAGGGTTAGGGTTAGGGTTAGTGTTAGGGTTAGGGCTCGGTTTAGTGTACGGGATAGAATTTGGGTACGTGTTAGGGTTAGGGTAGGGGTTAGGGTTAGGGTACGCGTTAGGGTTAGGGTAGTTATTAAACCTATCCCACTCTCTAGATACCCCTTAGCACGTAAAGGAATATTATTTGGGGGTCTAACATGGAGAAGAGTTTAGACACTAGGATAAGATAAGGAACACACCCATTATAAAGAAATCACATTAGGATTCTCCTTTTAAGCTGTTCCTTAAAACACTAGTGCTTAGGAAATCTATTGGAGGCAGAAGCAGTCAAGGGTAGCCTAGGGTTAGGGTTAGGTTTAGGGATAGGCTTAGGGTACGGCTTAGGGTACGGGTTCGGGGAGGGCTTCGGGTACGGCGTAGGGTATTGCTTAGGGTTAGGGTTAGGGTTAGTGTTAGGGTTAGGGCTCGGTTTAGGGTACGGGTTAGGATTAGGGTACGTGTTAGGGTTTGGGTAGGGGTTAGGGTTAGGGTACGCATTAGGGTTAGGGTAGTTATTAAACCTATCCCAGTCTCTAGATACCCCTTAGCACGTAAAGGAATATTATTTGGGGGTCCAGCCATGGAGAAGAGTTTAGACACTTGGATAAGATAAGGAACACACACATTATAAAGAAATCACATTAATATTCCCTTTTTAAGCTGTTCCTTAAAACACTAGTGCTTAGGAAATCTATTGGAGGCAGAAGCAGTCAAGGGTAGCCTAGGGTTAGGGTTAGGCTTAGGGTTAGGCTTAGGGTACGGCTTAGGGTACGGGTTCAGGGAGGGGTTCGTGTACGGCATAGGGTATGGGTTAGGGTTAGGGTTTGGTTTAGTGTTAGGGTTAGGGCTCGGTTTAGGGTACGGTTTAGGATTACGGTACGTGTTAGGGTTAGGGTAGGGGTTAGCGTTAGGGTACGTGTTAGGGTTAGGGTAGTTATTAAACCTATCCCACTCTCTAGATACCACTTAGCACGTAAAGGAATATTATTTGGGGGTCCAGCCATGGAGAAGCGTTTAGACTCTAGGATAAGATAACGAACACACCCATTATTAAGAAATCACATTAGGATTCTCTTTTTAAGCTGTTCCTTAAAACACTAGTGCTTAGGAAATCTATTGGAGGCAGAAGCAGTCAAGGGTAGCCTAGGGTTAGGGTTAGGCTTAGGGTTAGGCTTAGGGTACGGCTTAGGTTACGGGTTCGGGGCGGGCTTCGGGTACGGCGTAGGGTATGGGTTAGGGTTAGGGTTAGGCTTAGTGTTAGGGTTAGGGCTCGGTTTAGGGTACGGTTTAGGATTAGGGTACGTGTTAGGGTTAGGGTAGGGGTTAGGGTTAGGGTACGTGTTAGGGTTAGGGTAGTTATTAAACCTATCCCTCTCTCTAGATACCCCTTAGCACGTAAAGGAATATTATTTGGGATTCCAGCCATGGAGAAGAGTTTAGACACTAGAATAAGATAAGGAACACACCCATTATAAAAAAATCACATTAGGATTCTCTTTTTAAGCTGTTCCTTAAAACACTATTGCATAGGAAATCTATTGGAGGCAGAAGCAGTCAAGGGAAGCCTAGGGTTAGGGTTAGGCTTAGGGTTAGGCTTAGGGTACGGCTTAGGGTACGGGTTCGGGGAGGGCTTCGGGTATGTCGTAGGGTATGGGTTAGGGTTAGGGTTAGGGTTAGTGTTAGGGTTAGGGCTCGGTTTAGTGTACGGGATAGAATTTGGGTACGTGTTAGGGTTAGGGTAGGGGTTAGGGTTAGGGTACGCGTTAGGGTTAGGGTAGTTATTAAACCTATCCCACTCTCTAGATACCCCTTAGCACGTAAAGGAATATTATTTGGGGGTCTAGACATGGAGAAGAGTTTAGACACTAGGATAAGATAAGGAACACACCCATTATAAAGAAATCACATTAGGATTCTCCTTTTAAGCTGTTCCTTAAAACACTAGTGCTTAGGAAATCTATTGGAGGCAGAAGCAGTCAAGGGTAGCCTAGGGTTAGGGTTAGGCTTAGGGTTAGGCTAAGGGTACGGCTTAGGGTACGGGTTCGGGGAGGGCTTCGGGTACGGCGTAGGGTATGGGTTAGTGTTAGGGTTAGGGTTAGAGTTAGGGTTAGGGCTCGGTTTAGAGTACAGTTTACGTTTAGTGTACGTGTTAGGGTTAGGGTAGGGGTTAGGGTTAGGGTACGCGTTAGGGTTAGGGTAGTTATTAAACCTATCCCACTCTCTAGATACCCCTTAGCACGTAAAGGAATATTATTTGGGGGTCCAGCCATGGAGAAGAGTTTAGACACTAAGATAATATAAGGAACACACACATTATAAAGAAATCACATTAGTATTCCCTTTTTAAGCTGTTCCTTAAAACACTAGTGCTTAGGAAATCTATTGGAGGCAGAAGCAGTCAAGGGTAGCCTAGGGTTAGGGTTAGGCATAGGGTTAGGCTTAGGGTACGGCTTAGGGTACGGGTTCAGGGAGGGGTTCGTGTACGGCGTAGGGTATGGGTTAGGGTTAGGGTTTGGTTTAGTGTTAGGGTTAGGGCTCGGTTTAGGGTACGGTTTAGGATTAGGGTACGTGTTAGGGTTAGGGTAGGGGTTAGCGTTAGGGTACGTGTTAGGGTTAGGGTAGTTATTAAACCTATCCCACTCTCTAGATACCACTTAGCACGTAAAGGAATATTATTTGGGGGTCCAGCCATGGAGAAGCGTTTAGACTCTAGGATAAGATAAGGAACACACCCATTATTAAGAAATCACATTAGGATTCTCTTTTTAAGCTGTTCCTTAAAACACTAGTGCTTAGGAAATCTATTGGAGGCAGAAGCAGTCAAGGGTAGCCTAGGGTTAGGGTTAGGCTTAGGGTTAGGCTTAGGGTACGGCTTAGGTTACGGGTTCGGGGAGGGCTTCGGGTACGGCGTAGGGTATGGGTTAGGGTTAGGGTTAGGCTTAGTGTTAGGGTTAGGGCTCGGTTTAGGGTACGGTTTAGGATTAGGGTACGTGTTAGGGTTAGGGTAGGGGTTAGGGTTAGGGTACGTGTTAGGGTTAGGGTAGTTATTAAACCTATCCCTCTCTCTAGATACCCCTTAGCACGTAAAGGAATATTATTTGGGATTCCAGCCATGGAGAAGAGTTTAGACACTAGAATAAGATAAGGAACACACCCATTATAAAAAAATCACATTAGGATTCTCTTTTTAAGCTGTTCCTTAAAACACTATTGCATAGGAAATTTATTGGAGGCAGAAGCAGTCAAGGGAAGCCTAGGGTTAGGGTTAGGCTTAGGGATAGGCTTAGGGTACGGCATAGGGTACGGGTTCGGGGAGGGCTTCAGTTACCGCGTAGGGTATGGCTTAGGGTTAGGGTTAGGTTTAGTGTTAGGGTTAGGGCTCGGTTTAGGGTACGGGTTAGGATTAGGGTACGTGTTAGGGTTAGGGTAGGGGTTAGGGTTAGGGTACGCGTTAGGGTTAGGGTAGTTATTAAACCTATCCCACTATCTAGATTCCCCTTAGCACGTAAAGGAATATTATTTGGGGGACCAGCCATGGAGAAGAGTTTAGACCCTAAGATAACATAAGGAACACACACATTATAAAGAAATCACAATAGGATTCTCTTTTTAAGCTGTGCCTTAAAACACTAGTGCTTAGGAAATCTATTGGAGGCAGAAGCAGTCAAGGGTAGTCTAGGGTTAGGGTTAGGCTTAGGGTTATGCTTAGGGTACGGCTTAGGGTACGGGTTCGGGGAGGGCTTCGGGTACGGCGTAGGGTATGGGTTAGGGTTAGGGTTAGGGTTAGTGTTAGGGTTAGGGCTCGGTTTAGTGTACGGGATAGAATTTGGGTACGTGTTAGGGTTAGGGTAGGGGTTAGGGTTAGGGTACGCGTTAGGGTTAGGGTAGTTATTAAACCTATCCCACTCTCTAGATACCCCTTAGCACGTAAAGGAATATAATTTGGGGGTCTAGACATGGAGAAGAGTTTAGACACTAGGATAAGATAAGGAACACACCCATTATAAAGAAATCACATTAGGATTCTCCTTTTAAGCTGTTCCTTAAAACACTAGTGCTTAGGAAATCTATTGGAGGCAGAAGCAGTCAAGGGTAGCCTAGGGTTAGGGTTAGGTTTAGGGATAGGCTTAGGGTACGGCTTAGGGTACGGGTTCGGGGAGGGCTTCGGGTACGGCGTAGGGTATTGCTTAGGGTTAGGGTTAGGTTTAGTGTTAGGGTTAGGGCTCGGTTTAGGGTACGGGTTAGGATTAGTGTACGTGTTAGGGTTTGGGTAGGGGTTAGGGTTAGGGTACGCATTAGGGTTAGGGTAGTTATTAAACCTATCCCAGTCTCTAGATACCCCTTAGCACGTAAAGGAATATTATTTGGGGGTCCAGCCATGGAGAAGAGTTTAGACACTTGGATAAGATAAGGAACACACCCATTATAAAGAAATCACATTAGGATTCTCTTTTTAAGCTGTTCCTTAAAACACTAGTGCTTAGGAAATCTATTGGGGGCAGAAGCAGTCAAGGGTAGCCTAGGGTTAGGGTTAGGTTTAGGGATAGGCTTAGGGTACGGCTTAGGGTACGGGTTCGGGGAGGGCTTCGGGTACGGCGTAGGGTATGGGTTAGTGTTAGGGTTAGGGTTAGTGTTAGGGTTAGGGCTCGGTTTAGGGTACAGTTTACGTTTAGTGTACGTGTTAGGGATAGGGTAGGGGTTAGGGTTAGGGTACGCGTTAGGGTTAGGGTAGTTATTAAACCTATCCCACTCTCTAGATACCCCTTAGCACGTAAAGGAATATTATTTGGGGGTCCAGCCATGGAGAAGAGTTTAGACACTAAGATAATATAAGGAACACACACATTATAAAGAAATCACATTAGTATTCCCTTTTTAAGCTCTTCCTTAAAACACTAGTGCTTAGGAAATCTATTGGAGGCAGAAGCAGTCAAGGGTAGCCTAGGGTTAGGGTTAGGCTTAGGGTTAGGCTTAGGGTACGGCTTAGGGTACGGGTTCAGGGAGGGGTTCGTGTACGGCGTAGGGTATGGGTTAGGGTTAGGGTTTGGTTTAGTGTTAGGGTTAGGGCTCGGTTTAGGGTACGGTTTAGGATTAGGGTACGTGTTAGGGTTAGGGTAGGGGTTAGCGTTAGGGTACGTGTTAGGGTTAGGGTAGTTATTAAACCTATCCCACTCTCTAGATACCACTTAGCACGTAAAGGAATATTATTTGGGGGTCCAGCCATGGAGAAGCGTTTAGACTCTAGGATAAGATAAGGAACACACCCATTATTAAGAAATCACATTAGGATTCTCTTTTTAAGCTGTTCCTTAAAACACTAGTGCTTAGGAAATCTATTGGAGGCAGAAGCAGTCAAGGGTAGCCTAGGGTTAGGGTTAGGCTTAGGGTTAGGCTTAGGGTACGGCTTAGGTTACGGGTTCGGGGCGGGCTTCGGGTACGGCGTAGGGTATGGGTTAGGGTTAGGGTTAGGCTTAGTGTTAGGGTTAGGGCTCGGTTTAGGGTACGGTTTAGGATTAGGGTACGTGTTAGGGTTAGGGTAGGGGTTAGGGTTAGGGTACGTGTTAGGGTTAGGGTAGTTATTAAACCTATCCCTCTCTCTAGATACCCCTTAGCACGTAAAGGAATATTATTTGGGATTCCAGCCATGGAGAAGAGTTTAGACACTAGAATAAGATAAGGAACACACCCATTATAAAAAAATCACATTAGGATTCTTTTTTTAAGCTGTTCCTTAAAACACTATTGCATAGGAAATCTATTGGAGGCAGAAGCAGTCAAGGGAAGCCTAGGGTTAGGGTTAGGCTTAGGGTTAGGCTTAGGGTACGGCTTAGGGTACGGGTTCGGGGAGGGCTTCGGGTACGTCGTAGGGTATGGGTTAGGGTTAGGGTTAGGGTTAGTGTTAGGGTTAGGGCTCGGTTTAGTGTACGGGATAGAATTTGGGTACGTGTTAGGGTTAGGGTAGGGGTTAGGGTTAGGGTACGCGTTAGGGTTAGGGTAGTTATTAAACCTATCCCACTCTCTAGATATCCCTTAGCACGTAAAGGAATATTATTTGGGGGTCTAGACATGGAGAAGAGTTTAGACACTAGGATAAGATAAGGAACACACCCATTATAAAGAAATCACATTAGGATTCTCCTTTTAAGCTGTTCCTTAAAACACTAGTGCTTAGGAAATCTATTGGAGGCAGAAGCAGTCAAGGGTAGCCTAGGGTTAGTGTTAGGTTTAGGGATAGGCTTAGGGTACGGCTTAGGGTACGGGTTCGGGGAGGGCTTCGGGTACGGCGTAGGGTATTGCTTAGGGTTAGGGTTAGGTTTAGTGTTAGGGTTAGGGCTCGGTTTAGGGTACGGGTTAGGATTAGGGTACGTGTTAGGGTTTGGGTAGGGGTTAGGGTTAGGGTACGCGTTAGGGTTAGGGTAGTTATTAAACCTATCCCAGTCTCTAGATACCCCTTAGCACGTAAAGGAATATTATTTGGGGGTCCAGCCATGGAGAAGAGTTTAGACACTTGGATAAGATAAGGAACACACCCATTATAAAGAAATCACATTAGGATTCTCTTTTTAAGATGTTCCTTAAAACACTAGTGCTTAGGAAATCTATTGGGGGCAGAAGCAGTCAAGGGTAGCCTAGTGTTAGGGTTAGGCTTAGGGTTAGGCTAAGGGTACGGCTTAGGGTACGGGTTCGGGGAGGGCTTCGGGTACGGCGTAGGGTATGGGTTAGGGTTAGGGTTAGGGTTAGTGTTAGGTTTAGGGCTCGGTTTAGAGTACAGTTTACGTTTAGTGTACGTGTTAGGGTTAGGGTAGGGGTTAGGGTTAGGGTACGCGTTAGGGTTAGGGTAGTTATTAAACCTATCCCACTCTCTAGATGCCCCTTAGCACGTAAAGGAATATTATTTGGGGGTCCAGCCATGGAGAAGAGTTTAGACACTAAGATAATATAAGGAACACACACATTATAAAGAAATCACATTAGTATTCCCTTTTTAAGCTGTTCCTTAAAACACTAGTGCTTAGGAAATCTATTGGAGGCAGAAGCAGTCAAGGGTAGCCTAGGGTTAGGGTTAGGCATAGGGTTAGGCTTAGGGTACGGCTTAGGGTAAGGGTTCAGGGAGGGGTTCGTGTACGGCGTAGGGTATGGGTTAGGGTTAGGGTTTGGGTTAGTGGTAGGGTTAGGGCTCGGTTTAGGGTACGGTTTAGGATTAGGGTACGTGTTAGGGTTAGGGTAGGGGTTAGCGTTAGGGTACGTGTTAGGGTTAGGGTAGTTATTAAACCTATCCCACTCTCTAGATACCACTTAGCACGTAAAGGAATATTATTTGGGGGTCCAGCCATGGAGAAGCGTTTAGAGTCTAGGATAAGATAAGGAACACACCCATTATTAAGAAATCACATTAGGATTCTCTTTTTAAGCTGTTCCTTAAAACACTAGTGCTTAGGAAATCTATTGGAGGCAGAAGCAGTCAAGGGTAGCCTAGGGTTAGGGTTAGGCTTAGGGTTAGTCTTAGGGTACGGCTTAGGTTACGTGTTCGGGGAGGGCTTCGGGTACGGCGTAGGGTATGGGTTAGGGTTAGGGTTAGGCTTAGTGTTAGGGTTAGGGCTCGGTTTAGGGTACGGTTTAGGATTAGGGTACGTGTTAGGGTTAGGGTAGGGGTTAGGGTTAGGGTACGTGTTAGGGTTAGGGTAGTTATTAAACCTATCCCTCTCTCTAGATACCCCTTAGCACGTAAAGGAATATTATTTGGGATTCCACCCATGGAGAAGAGTTTAGACACTAGAATAAGATAAGGAACACACCCATTATAAAAAAATCACATTAGGATTCTCTTTTTAAGCTGTTCCTTAAAACACTATTGCATAGGAAATCTATTGGAGGCAGAAGCAGTCAAGGGAAGCCTAGGGTTAGGGTTAGGCTTAGGGATAGGCTTAGGGTACGGCATAGGGTACGGGTTCGGGGAGGGCTTCGGTTACGGCGTAGGGTATGGCTTAGGGTTAGGGTTAGGTTTAGTGATAGGGTTAGGGCTCGGTTTAGGGTACGGGTTAGGATTAGGGTACGTGTTAGGGTTAGGGTAGGGGTTAGGGTTAGGGTACGCGTTAGGGTTAGGGTAGTTATTAAACCTATCCCACTATCTAGATTCCCCTTAGCACGTAAAGGAATATTATTTGAGGGACCAGCCATGGAGAAGAGTTTAGACACTAAGATAACATAAGGAACACACACATTATAAAGAAATCACAATAGGATTCTCTTTTTAAGCTGTGCCTTAAAACACTAGTGCTTAGGAAATCTATTGGAGGCAGAAGCAGTCAAGGGTAGTCTAGGGTTAGGGTTAGGCTTAGGGTTATGCTTAGGGTACGGCTTAGGGTACGGGTTCGGGGAGGGCTTCGGGTACGGCGTAGGGTATGGGTTAGGGTTAGGGTTAGGGTTAGTGTTAGGGTTAGGGCTCGGTTTAGTGTACGGGATAGAATTTGGGTACGTGTTAGGGTTAGGGTAGGGGTTAGGGTTAGGGTACGCGTTAGGGTTAGGGTAGTTATTAAACCTATCCCACTCTCTAGATACCCCTTAGCACGTAAAGGAATATTATTTGGGGGTCTAGACATGGAGAAGAGTTTAGACACTAGGATAAGATAAGGAACACACCCATTATAAAGAAATCACATTAGGATTCTCCTTTTAAGCTGTTCCTTAAAACACTAGTGCTTAGGAAATCTATTGGGGGCAGAAGCAGTCAAGGGTAGCCTAGTGTTAGGGTTAGGCTTAGGGTTAGGCTAAGGGTACGGCTTAGGGTACGGGTTCGGGGAGGGCTTCGGGTACGGCGTAGGGTATGGGTTAGTGTTAGGGTTAGGGTTAGTGTTAGGGTTAGGGCTCAGTTTAGGGTACAGTTTACGTTTAGTGTACGTGTTAGGGTTAGGGTAGGGGTTAGGGTTAGGGTACGCGTTAGGGTTAGGGTAGTTATTAAACCTATCCCACTCTCTAGATACCCCTTAGCACGTAAAGGAATATTATTTGGGGGTCCAGCCATGGAGAAGAGTTTAGACACTAAGATAATATAAGGAACACACACATTATAAAGAAATCACATTAGTATTCCCTTTTTAAGCTGTTCCTTAAAACACTAGTGCTTAGGAAATCTATTGGAGGCAGAAGCAGTCAAGGGTAGCCTAGGGTTAGGGTTAGGCTTAGGGTTAGGCTTAGGGTACGCCTTAGGTTACGGGTTCGGGGCGGGCTTCGGGTACGGCATAGGGTATGGGTTAGGGTTAGGGTTAGGCTTAGTGTTAGGGTTAGGGCTCGGTTTAGGGTACGGTTTAGGATTAGGGTACGTGTTAGGGTTAGGGTAGGGGTTAGGGTTAGGGTACGTGTTAGGGTTAGGGTAGTTATTAAACCTATCCCTCTCTCTAGATACCCCTTAGCACGTAAAGGAATATTATTTGGGATTCCAGCCATGGAGAAGAGTTTAGACACTAGAATAACATAAGGAACACACCCATTATAAAGAAATCACAATAGGATTCTCTTTTTAAGCTGTGCCTTAAAACACTAGTGCTTAGGAAATCTATTGGAGGCAGAAGCAGTCAAGGGTAGTCTAGGGTTAGGGTTAGGCTTAGGGTTAGGCTTAGGGTACGGCTTAGGGTACGGGTTCGGGGAGGGCTTCGGGTACGGCGTAGGGTATGGGTTAGGGTTAGGGTTAGGGTTAGTGTTAGGGTTAGGGCTCGGTTTAGTGTACGGGATAGAATTTGGGTACGTGTTAGGGTTAGGGTAGGGGTTAGGGTTAGGGTACGCGTTAGGGTTAGGGTAGTTATTAAACCTATCCCACTCTCTAGATACCCCTTAGCACGTAAAGGAATATTATTTGGGGGTCTAGACATGGAGAAGAGTTTAGACACTAGGATAAGATAAGGAACACACCCATTATAAAGAAATCACATTAGGATTCTCCTTTTAAGCTGTTCCTTAAAACACTAGTGCTTAGGAAATCTATTGGAGGCAGAAGCAGTCAAGGGTAGCCTAGGGTTAGGGTTAGGTTTAGGGATAGGCTTAGGGTACGGCTTAGGGTACGGGTTCGGGGAGGGCTTCGGGTACGGCGTAGGGTATTGCTTAGGGTTAGGCTTAGGTTTAGTGTTAGGGTTAGGGCTCGGTTTAGGGTACGGGTTAGGATTAGGGTACGTGTTAGGGTTTGGGTAGGGGTTAGGGTTAGGGTACGCGTTAGGGTTAGGGTAGTTATTAAACCTATCCCAGTCTCTAGATACCCCTTAGCACGTAAAGGAATATTATTTGGGGGTCCAGCCATGGAGAAGAGTTTAGACACTTGGATAAGATAAGGAACACACCCATTATAAAGAAATCACATTAGGATTCTCTTTTTAAGCTGTTCCTTAAAACACTAGTGTTTAGGAAATCTATTGGGGGCAGAAGCAGTCAAGGGTAGCCTAGTGTTAGGGTTAGGCTTAGGGTTAGGCTAAGGGTACGGCTTAGGGTACGGGTTCGGGGAGGGCTTCGGGTACGGCGTAGGGTATGGGTTAGTGTTAGGGTTAGGGTTAGTGTTAGGGTTAGGGCTCGGTTTAGAGTACAGTTTACGTTTAGTGTACGTGTTAGGGTTAGGGTAGGGGTTAGGGTTAGGGTACGCGTTAGGGTTAGGGTAGTTATTAAACCTATCCCACTCTCTAGATACCCCTTAGCACGTAAAGGAATATTATTTGGGGGTCCAGCCATGGAGAAGAGTTTAGACACTAAGATAATATAAGGAACACACACATTATAAAGAAATCACATTAGTATTCCCTTTTTAAGCTGTTCCTTAAAACACTAGTGCTTAGGAAATCTATTGGAGGCAGAAGCAGTCAAGGGTAGCCTAGGGTTAGGGTTAGGCATAGGGTTAGGCTTAGGGTACGGCTTAGGTTACGGGTTCAGGGAGGGGTTCGTGTACGGCGTAGGGTATGGGTTAGGGTTAGGGTTTGGGTTAGTGTTAGGGTGAGGGCTCGGTTTAGGGTACGGTTTAGGATTAGGGTACGTGTTAGGGTTAGGGTAGGGGTTAGCGTTAGGGTACGTGTTAGGGTTAGGGTAGTTATTAAACCTATCCCACTCTCTAGATACCACTTAGCACGTAAAGGAATATTATTTGGGGGTCCAGCCATGGAGAAGCGTTTAGACTCTAGGATAAGATAACGAACACACCCATTATTAAGAAATCACATTAGGATTCTCTTTTTAAGCTGTTCCTTAAAACACTAGTGCTTAGGAAATCTATTGGAGGCAGAAGCAGTCAAGGGTAGCCTAGGGTTAGGGTTAGGCTTAGGGTTAGGCTTAGGGTACGGCTTAGGTTACGGGTTCGGGGCGGGCTTCGGGTACGGCGTAGGGTATGGGTTAGGGTTAGGGTTAGGCTTAGTGTTAGGGTTAGGGCTCGGTTTAGAGTACGGGTTAGGATTAGGGTACGTGTTAGGGTTAGGGTAGGGGTTAGGGATAGGGTACGCGTTAGGGTTAGGGTAGTTATTAAACCTATCCCACTATCTAGATTCCCCTTAGCACGTAAAGGAATATTATTTGGGGGACCAGCCATGGAGAAGAGTTTAGACACTAAGATAATATAAGGAACACACACATTATAAAGAAATCACATTAGGATTCTCTTTTTAAGCTGTGCCTTAAAACACTAGTGCTTAGGAAATCTATTGGAGGCAGAAGCAGTCAAGGGTAGTCTAGGGTTAGGGTTAGGCTTAGGGTTATGCTTAGGGTACGGCTTAGGGTACGGGTTCGGGGAGGGCTTCGTGTACGGCGTAGGGTATGGGTTAGGGTTAGGGTTAGGGTTAGTGTTAGGGTTAGGGCTCGGTTTAGTGTACAGGATAGGATTAGGGTACGTGTTAGGGTTAGGGTAGGGTTTAGGGTTAGGGTACGCGTTAGGGTTAGGGTAGTTATTAAACCTATCCCACTCTCTAGATACCCCTTAGCACGTAAAGGAATATTATTTGGGGTTCTAGACATGGAGAAGAGTTTAGACACTAGTATAAGATAAGGAACTCACCCATTATAAAGAAATCACATTAGGATTCTCCTTTTAAGCTGTTCCTTAAAACACTAGTGCTTAGGAAATCTATTGGAGGCAGAAGCAGTCAAGGGTAGCCTAGGGTTAGGTTTAGGCTTAGGGATAGGCTTAGGGTACGGCTTAGGGTACGGGTTCGGGGAGGGCTTCGGATACGGCGTAGGGTAGGGCTTAGGGTTAGGGTTAGGTTTAGTGTTAGGGTTAGGGCTCGGTTTAGGGTACGGGTTAGAATTAGGGTACGTGTTAGGGTTAGGGTAGGGGTTAGGGTTAGGGTACGCGTTAGGGTTAGGGTAGTTATTAAACCTATCCCACTCTCTAGATACCCCTTAGCACGTAAAGGAATATTATTTGGGGGTCCAGCCATGGAGAAGAGTTTAGACACTTGGATAAGATAAGGAACACACCCATTATAAAGAAATCACATTAGGATTCTCTTTTTAAGCTGTTCCTTAAAACACTAGTGCTTAGGAAATCTATTGGGGGCAGAAGCAGTCAAGGGTAGCCTAGTGTTAGGGTTAGGCTTAGGGTTAGGCTAAGGGTACGGCTTAGGGTACGGGTTCGGGGAGGGCTTCGGGTACGGCGTAGGGTATGGGTTAGTGTTAGGGTTAGGGTTAGTGTTAGGGTTAGGGCTCGGTTTAGGGTACACTTTACGTTTAGTGTACGTGTTAGGGTTAGGGTAGGGGTTAGGGTTAGGGTACGCGTTAGGGTTAGGGTAGTTATTAAACCTATCCCACTCTCTAGATACCCCTTAGCACGTAAAGGAATATTATTTGGGGGTCCAGCCATGGAGAAGAGTTTAGACACTAAGATAATATAAGGAACACACACATTATAAAGAAATCACATTAGTATTCCCTTTTTAAGCTGTTCCTTAAAACACTAGTGCTTAGGAAATCTATTGGAGGCAGAAGCAGTCAAGGGTAGCCTAGGGTTAGGGTTAGGCATAGGGTTAGGCTTAGGGTACGGCTTAGGGTACGGGTTCAGGGAGGGGTTCGTGTACGGCGTAGGGTATGGGTTAGGGTTAGGGTTTGGGTTAGTGTTAGGGTTAGGGCTCGGTTTAGGGTACGGTTTAGGATTAGGGTACGTGTTAGGGTTAGGGTAGGGGTTAGCGTTAGGGTACGTGTTAGGGTTAGGGTAGTTATTAAACCTATCCCACTCTCTAGATACCACTTAGCACGTAAAGGAATATTATTTGGGGGTCCAGCCATGGAGAAGCGTTTAGACTCTAGGATAAGATAAGGAACACACCCATTATTAAGAAATCACATTAGGATTCTCTTTTTAAGCTGTTCCTTAAAACACTAGTGCTTAGGAAATCTATTGGAGGCAGAAGCAGTCAAGGGTAGCCTAGGGTTAGGGTTAGGCTTAGGGTTAGGCTTAGGGTACGGCTTAGGTTACGGGTTCGGGGAGGGCTTCGGGTACGGCGTAGGGTATGGGTTAGGGTTAGGGTTAGGCTTAGTGTTAGGGTTAGGGCTCGGTTTAGGGTACGGTTTAGGATTAGGGTACGTGTTAGGGTTAGGGTAGGGGTTAGGGTTAGGGTACGTGTTAGGGTTAGGGTAGTTATTAAACCTATCCCTCTCTCTAGATACCCCTTAGCACGTAAAGGAATATTATTTGGGATTCCAGCCATGGAGAAGAGTTTAGACACTAGAATAAGATAAGGAACACACCCATTATAAAAAAATCACATTAGGATTCTCTTTTTAAGCTGTTCCTTAAAACACTATTGCATAGGAAATCTATTGGAGGCAGAAGCAGTCAAGGGAAGCCTAGGGTTAGGGTTAGGCTTAGGGTTAGGCTTAGGGTACGGCTTAGGGTACGGGTTCGGGGAGGGCTTCGGGTACGTCGTAGGGTATGGGTTAGGGTTAGGGTTAGGGTTAGTGTTAGGGTTAGGGCTCGGTTTAGTGTACGGGATAGGATTAGGGTACGTGTTAGGGTTAGGGTAGGGGTTAGGGTTAGGGTACGCGTTAGGGTTAGGGTAGTTATTAAACCTATCCCACTCTCTAGATACCCCTTAGCACGTAAAGGAATATTATTTGGGGTTCTAGACATGGAGAAGAGTTTAGACACTAGGATAAGATAAGGAACACACCCATTATAAAGAAATCACATTAGGATTCTCCTTTTAAGCTGTTCCTTAAAACACTAGTGCTTAGGAAATCTATTGGAGGCAGAAGCAGTCAAGGGTAGCCTAGGGTTAGGTTTAGGCTTAGGGATAGGCTTAGGGTACGGCATAGGGTACGGGTTCGGGGAGGGCTTCGGTTACGGCGTAGGGTATGGCTTAGGGTTAGGGTTAGGTTTAGTGTTAGGGTTAGGGCTCGGTTTAGGGTACGGGTTAGGATTAGGGTACGTGTTAGGGTTAGGGTAGGGGTTAGGGTTAGGGTACGCGTTAGGGTTAGGGTAGTTATTAAACCTATCCCACTATCTAGATTCCCCTTAGCACGTAAAGGAATATTATTTGGGGGACTAGCCATGGAGAAGAGTTTAGACACTAAGATAACATAAGGAACACACACATTATAAAGAAACCACATTAGGATTCTCTTTTTAAGCTGTGCCTTAAAACACTAGTGCTTAGGAAATCTATTGGAGGCAGAAGCAGTCAAGGGTAGTCTAGGGTTAGGGTTAGGCTTAGGGTTATGCTTAGGGTACGGCTTAGGGTACGGGTTCGGGGAGGGCTTCGGGTACGGCGTAGGGTATGGGTTAGGGTTAGGGTTAGGGTTAGTGTTAGGGTTAGGGCTCGGTTTAGTGTACGGGATAGGATTTGGGTACGTGTTAGGGTTAGGGTAGGGGTTAGGGTTAGGGTACGCGTTACGGTTAGGGTTGTTATTAAACCTATCCCACTCTCTAGATACCCCTTAGCACGTAAAGGAATATTATTTGGGGGTCTAGACATGGAGAAGAGTTTAGACACTAGGATAAGATAAGGAACACACCCATTATAAAGAAATCACATTAGGATTCTCCTTTTAAGCTGTTCCTTAAAACACTAGTGCTTAGGAAATCTATTGGAGGCAGAAGCAGTCAAGGGTAGCCTAGGGTTAGGGTTAGGTTTAGGGATAGGCTTAGGGTACGGCTTAGGGTACGGGTTCGGGGAGGGCTTCGGGTACGGCGTAGGGTATTGCTTAGGGTTAGGGTTAGGTTTAGTGTTAGGGTTAGGGCTCGGTTTAGGGTACGGGTTAGGATTAGGGTACGTGTTAGGGTTTGGGTAGGGGTTAGGGTTAGGGTACGCGTTAGGGTTAGGGTAGTTATTAAACCTATCCCAGTCTCTAGATACCCCTTAGCACGTAAAGGAATATTATTTGGGGGTCCAGCCATGGAGAAGAGTTTAGACACTTGGATAAGATAAGGAACACACCCATTATAAAGAAATCACATTAGGATTCTCTTTTTAAGCTGTTCCTTAAAACACTAGTGCTTAGGAAATCTATTGGGGGCAGAAGCAGTCAAGGGTAGCCTAGTGTTAGGGTTAGGCTTAGGGTTAGGCTAAGGGTACGGCTTAGGGTACGGGTTCGGGGAGGGCTTCGGGTACGGCGTAGGGTATGGGTTAGTGTTAGGGTTAGGGTTAGTGTTAGGGTTAGGGCTCGGTTTAGGGTACAGTTTACGTCTAGTGTACGTGTTAGGGTTAGGGTAGGGGTTAGGGTTAGGGTACGCGTTAGGGTTAGGGTAGTTATTAAACCTATCCCACTCTCTAGATACCCCTTAGCACGTAAAGGAATATTATTTGGGGGTCCAGCCATGGAGAAGAGTTTAGACACTAAGATAATATAAGGAACACACACATTATAAAGAAATCACATTAGTATTCCCTTTTTAAGCTGTTCCTTAAAACACTAGTGCTTAGGAAATCTATTGGAGGCAGAAACAGTCAAGGGTAGCCTAGGGTTAGGGTTAGGCTTAGGGTTAGGCTTAGGGTACGGCTTAGGGTACGGGTTCAGGGAGGGGTTCGTGTACGGCGTAGGGTATGGGTTAGGGTTAGGGTTTGGGTTAGTGTTAGGGTTAGGGCTCGGTTTAGGGTACGGTTTAGGTTTAGGGTACGTGTTAGGGTTAGGGTAGGGGTTAGCGTTAGGGTACGTGTTAGGGTTAGGGTAGTTATTAAACCTATCCCACTCTCTAGATACCACTTAGCACGTAAAGGAATATTATTTGGGGGTCCAGCCATGGAGAAGCGTTTAGACTCTAGGATAAGATAAGGAACACACCCATTATAAAAAAATCACATTAGGATTCTCTTTTTAAGCTGTTCCTTAAAACACTATTGCATAGGATATCTATTGGAGGCAGAAGCAGTCAAGGGAAGCCTAGGGTTAGGGTTAGGCTTAGGGTTAGGCTTAGGGTACGGCTTAGGGTACGGGTTCGGGGAGGGCTTCGGGTACGTCGTAGGGTATGGGTTAGGGTTAGGGTTAGGGTTAGTGTTAGGGTTAGGGCTCGGTTTAGTGTACGGGATAGGATTAGGGTACGTGTTAGGGTTAGGGTAGGGGTTAGGGTTAGGGTACGCGTTAGGGTTAGGGTAGTTATTAAACCTATCCCACTCTCTAGATACCCCTTAGCACGTAAAGGAATATTATTTGGGGTTCTAGACATGGAGAAGAGTTTAGACACTAGGATAAGATAAGGAACACACCCATTATAAAGAAATCACATTAGGATTCTCCTTTTAAGCTGTTCCTTAAAACACTAGTGCTTAGGAAATCTATTGGAGGCAGAAGCAGTCAAGGGTAGCCTAGGGTTAGGGTTAGGCTTAGGGTTAGGCTTAGGGTACGGCTTAGGGTACGGGTTCGGGGAGGGCTTCGGGTACGGCGTAGGGTATTGCTTAGGGTTAGGGTTAGGTTTAGTGTTAGGGTTAGGGCTCGGTTTAGGGTACGGGATAGGATTAGGGTACGTGTTAGGGTTAGGGTAGGGGTTAGGGTTAGGGTACGCGTTAGGGTTAGGGTAGTTATTAAACCTATCCCAGTCTCTAGATACCCCTTAGCACGTAAAGGAATATTATTTGGGGGTCCAGCCATGGAGAAGAGTTTAGACACTAGGATAAGATAAGGAACACACCCATTATAAAGAAATCACATTAGGATTCTCTTTATAAGCTGTTCCTTAAAACACTAGTGCTTAGGAAATCTATTGGGGGCAGAAGCAGTCAAGGGTAGCCTAGTGTTAGGGTTAGGCTTAGGGTTAGGCTAAGGGTACGGCTTAGGGTACGGGTTCGGGGAGGGCTTCGGGTACGGCGTAGGGTATGGGTTAGTGTTAGGGTTAGGGTTAGTGTTAGGGTTAGGGCTCGGTTTAGGGTACAGTTTACGTTTAGTGTACGTGTTAGGGTTAGGGTAGGGGTAAGGGTTAGGGTACGCGTTAGGGTTAGGGTAGTTATTAAACCTATCCCACTCTCTAGATACCCCTTAGCACGTAAAGGAATATTATTTGGGGGTCCAGCCATGGAGAAGAGTTTAGACACTAAGATAATATAAGGAACACACACATTATAAAGAAATCACATTAGTATTCCCTTTTTAAGCTGTTCCTTAAAACACTAGTGCTTAGGAAATCTATTGGAGGCAGAAGCAGTCAAGGGTAGCCTAGTGTTAGGGTTAGGCTTAGGGTTAGGCTTAGGGTACGGCTTAGGGTACGGGTTCGGGGAGGGCTTCGGGTACGTCGTAAGGTATGGGTTAGGGTTAGGGTTAGGGTTAGTGTTAGGGTTAGGGCTCGGTTTAGTGTACGGGATAGGATTATGGTACGTGTTAGGGTTAGGGTAGGGGTTAGGGTTAGGGTACGCGTTAGGGTTAGGGTAGTTATTAAACCTATCCCACTCTCTAGATACCCCTTAGCACGTAAAGGAATATTATTTGGGGTTCTAGACATGGAGAAGAGTTTAGACACTAGGATAAGATAAGGAACACACCCATTATAAAGAAATCACATTAGGATTCTCCTTTTAAGCTGTTCCTTAAAACACTAGTGCTTAGGAAATCTATTGGAGGCAGAAGCAGTCAAGGGTAGCCTAGGGTTAGGTTTAGGCTTAGGGATAGGCTTAGGGTACGGCATAGGGTACGGGTTCGGGGAGGGCTTCGGTTACGGCGTAGGGTATGGCTTAGGGTTAGGGTTAGGTTTAGTGTTATGGTTAGGGCTCGGTTTAGGGTACGGGTTAGGATTAGGGTACGTGTTAGGGTTAGGGTAGGGGTTAGGGTTAGGGTATGCGTTAGGGTTAGGGTAGTTATTAAACCTATCCCACTATCTAGATTCCCCTTAGCACGTAAAGGAATATTATTTGGGGGACCAGCCATGGAGAAGAGTTTAGACACTAAGATAATATAAGGAACACACACATTATAAAGAAATCACATTAGGATTCTCTTTTTAAGCTGTGCCTTAAAACACTAGTGCTTAGGAAATCTATTGGAGGCAGAAGCAGTCAAGGGTAGCCTAGGGTTAGGGTTAGGCTTAGGGTTAGGCTTAGGGTACGGCTTAGGGTACGGGTTCAGGGAGGGGTTCGTGTACGGCGTAGGGTATGGTTTAGGGTTAGGTTTAGGGTTAGTGTTAGGGTTAGGGCTCGGTTTAGGGTACGGTTTAGGATTAGGGTACGTGTTAGGGTTAGGGTAGGGGTTAGCGTTAGGGTACGTGTTAGGGTTAGGGTAGTTATTAAACCTATCCCACTCTCTAGATACCACTTAGCACGTAAAGGAATATTATTTGGGGGTCCAGCCATGGAGAAGCGTTTAGACTCTAGGATAAGATAAGGAACACAGCCATTATTAAGAAATCACATTAGGATTCTCTTTTTAAGCTGTTCCTTAAAACACTAGTGCTTAGGAAATCTATTGGAGGCAGAAGCAGTCAAGGGTAGCCTAGGGTTAGGTTTAGGCTTAGGGATAGGCTTAGGGTACGGCTTAGGGTACGGGTTCGGGGAGGGCTTCGGTTACGGCGTAGGGTATGGCTTAGGGTTAGGGTTAGGTTTAGTGTTAGGGTTAGGGCTCGGTTTAGGGTACGGGTTAGAATTAGGGTACGTGTTAGGGTTAGGGTAGGGGTTAGGGTTAGGGTACGCGTTAGGGTTAGGGTAGTTATTAAACCTATCCCACTCTCTAGATACCCCTTAGCACGTAAAGGAATATTATTTGGGGGTCCAGGCATGGAGAAGAGTTTAGACACTAGGATAAGATAAGGAACACACCCATTATAAAGAAATCACATTAGGATTCTCTTTTTAAGCTGTTCCTTAAAACACTAGTGCTTAGGAAATCTATTGTAGGCAGAAGCAGTCAAGAGTAGCCTAGGGATAGGTTTAGGCTTAGGGTTAGGCTTAGGGTTCGGCTTAGGGTACGGGTTCGGGGAGGGTTTCGGGTACGGCGTAGGGTATGGGTTAGGGTTCGGGTTAGTGTTATTTTTAGGGTTAGGGCTCGGTTTAGGGTACGGGTTAGGATTAGGGTAGGTGTTAGGGTTAGGGTAGCGGTTAGGGTTAGGGTACGCGTTAGGGTTAGGGTAGTGATTAAACCTATCCCACTCTCTAGATACCCCTTAGCACGTAAAGGAATATTATTTGGGGGTCCAGCCATGGAGAAGAGTTTAGACCCTAGGATTAGATAAGGAACACACCCATTATAAAGAAATCACATTAGGATTCTCTTTTAAAGCTGTTCCTTAAAACACTAGTGCTTAGGAAATCTATTGGAGGCAGAAGCAGTCAAGGGTAGCCTAGGGTTAGGCTTAGGCTTAGGGTTAGGCTTAGGGTACGGCTTAGGGTATGGGTTCAGGGAGGGGTTCATGTACGGCGTAGGGTATGTGTTAGGGTTAGGGTTTGGGTTAGTGTTAGGGTTAGGGCTCGGTTTAGGGTACGGTTTAGGATTAGGGTACGTGTTAGGGTTAGGGTAGGGGTTAGCGTTAGGGTACGTGTTAGGGTTAGGGTAGTTATTAAACCTATCCCACTCTCTAGATACCACTTAGCACGTAAAGGAATATTATTTGGGGGTCCAGCCATGGAGAAGCGTTTAGACTCTAGGATAAGATAAGGAACACACCCATTATTAAGAAATCACATTAGGATTCTCTTTTTAAGCTGTTCCTTAAAACACTAGTGCTTAGGAAATCTATTGGAGGCAGAAGCAGTCAAGGGTAACCTAGGGTTAGGGTTAGGCTTAGGGTTAGGCTTAGGGTACGGCTTAGGTTACGGGTTCGGGGCGGGCTTCGGGTACGGCGTAGGGTATGGGTTAGGGTTAGGGTTAGGCTTAGTGTTAGGGTTAGGGCTCGGTTTAGGGTACGGTTTAGGATTAGGGTACGTGTTAGGGTTAGGGTAGGGGTTAGGGTTAGGGTACGTGTTAGGGTTAGGGTAGTTATTAAACCTATCCCTCTCTCTAGATACCCCTTAGCACGTAAAGGAATATTATTTGGGATTCCAGCCATGGAGAAGAGTTTAGACACTAGAATAAGATAAGGAACACACCCATTATAAAAAAATCACATTAGGATTCTCTTTTTAAGCTGTTCCTTAAAACACTATTGCATAGGAAATCTATTGGAGGCAGAAGCAGTCAAGGGAAGCCTAGGGTTAGGGTTAGGCTTAGGGTTAGGCTTAGGGTACGGCTTAGGGTACGGGTTCGGGGAGGGCTTCGGGTACGTCGTAAGGTATGGGTTAGGGTTAGGGTTAGGGTTAGTGTTAGGGTTAGGGCTCGGTTTAGTGTACGGGATAGGATTAGGGTACGTGTTAGGGTTAGGGTAGGGGTTAGGGTTAGGGTACGCGTTAGGGTTAGGGTAGTTATTAAACCTATCCCACTCTCTAGATACCCCTTAGCACGTAAAGGAATATTATTTGGGGTTCTAGACATGGAGAAGAGTTTAGACACTAGGATAAGATAAGGAACACACACATTATAAAGAAATCACATTAGTATTCCCTTTTTAAGCTGTTCCTTAAAACACTAGTGCTTAGGAAATGTATTGGAGGCAGAAGCAGTCAAGGGTAGCCTAGGGTTAGGGTTAGGCTTAGGGTTAGGCTTAGGGTACGGCTTAGGGTACGGGTTCAGGGAGGGGTTCGTGTACGGCGTAGGGTATGGGTTAGGGTTAGGGTTTGGGTTAGTGTTAGGGTTAGGGCTCGGTTTAGGGTACGGTTTAGGATTAGGGTACGTGTTAGGGTTAGGGTAGGGGTTAGCGTTAGGGTACGTGTTAGGTTTAGGGTAGTTATTAAACCTATCCCACTCTCTAGATACCACTTAGCACGTAAAGGAATATTATTTGGGGGTCCAGCCATGGAGAAGCGTTTAGACTCTAGGATAAGATAAGGAACACAGCCATTATTAAGAAATCACATTAGGATGCTCTTTTTAAGCTGTTCCTTAAAACACTAGTGCTTAGGAAATCTATTGGAGGCAGAAGCAGTCAAGGGTAGCCTAGGGTTAGGGTTAGGCTTAGGGTTAGGCTTAGGGTACGGCTTAGGTTACGGGTTCGGAGCGGGCTTCGGGTACGGCGTAGGGTATGGGTTAGGGTTAGGGTTAGGCTTAGTGTTAGGGTTAGGGCTCGGTTTAGGGTACGGTTTAGGATTAGGGTACGTGTTAGGGTTAGGGTAGGGGTTAGGGTTAGGGTACGTGTTAGGGTTAGGGTAGTTATTAAACCTATCCCTCTCTCTAGATACCCCTTAGCACGTAAAGGAATATTATTTGGGATTCCAGCCATGGAGAAGAGTTTAGACACTAGAATAAGATAAGGAACACACCCATTATAAAAAAATCACATTAGGATTCTCTTTTTAAGCTGTTCCTTAAAACACTATTGCATAGGATATCTATTGGAGGCAGAAGCAGTCAAGGGAAGCCTAGGGTTAGGGTTAGGCTTAGGGTTAGGCTTAGGGTACGGCTTAGGGTACGGGTTCGGGGAGGGCTTCGGGTACGTCGTAGGGTATGGGTTAGGGTTAGGGTTAGGGTTAGTGTTAGGGTTAGGGCTCGGTTTAGTGTACGGGATAGGATTAGGGTACGTGTTAGGGTTAGGGTAGGGGTTAGGGTTAGGGTACGCGTTAGGGTTAGGGTAGTTATTAAACCTATCCCACTCTCTAGATACCCCTTAGCACGTAAAGGAATATTATTTGGGGTTCTAGACATGGAGAAGAGTTTAGAAACTAGGATAAGATAAGGAACACACCCATTATAAAGAAATCACATTAGGATTCTCCTTTTAAGCTGTTCCTTAAAACACTAGTGCTTAGGAAATCTATTGGAGGCAGAAGCAGTCAAGGGTAGCCTAGGGTTAGGTTTAGGCTTAGGGATAGGCTTAGGGTACGGCATAGGGTACGGGTTCGGGGAGGGCTTCGGTTACGGCGTAGGGTATGGCTTAGGGTTAGGGTTAGGTTTAGTGTTATGGTTAGGGCTCGGTTTAGGGTACGGGTTAGGATTAGGGTACGTGTTAGGGTTAGGGTAGGGGTTAGGGTTAGGGTATGCGTTAGGGTTAGGGTAGTTATTAAACCTATCCCACTATCTAGATTCCCCTTAGCACGTAAAGGAATATTATTTGGGGGACCAGCCATGGAGAAGAGTTTAGACACTAAGATAATATAAGGAACACACACATTATAAAGAAATCACATTAGGATTCTCTTTTTAAGCTGTGCCTTAAAACACTAGTGCTTAGGAAATCTATTGGAGGCAGAAGCAGTCAAGGGTAGTCTAGGGTTAGGGTTAGGCTTAGGGTTATGCTTAGGGTACGGCTTAGGGTACGGGTTCGGGGAGGGCTTCGGGTACGGCGTAGGGTATTGCTTAGGGTTAGGGTTAGGTTTAGTGTTAGGGTTAGGGCTCGGTTTAGGGTACGGGATAGGATTAGGGTACGTGTTAGGGTTAGGGTAGGGGTTAGGGTTAGGGTACGCGTTAGGGTTAGGGTAGTTATTAAACCTATCCCAGTCTCTAGATACCCCTTAGCACGTAAAGGAATATTATTTGGGGGTCCAGCCATGGAGAAGAGTTTAGACACTAGGATAAGATAAGGAACACACCCATTATAAAGAAATCACATTAGGATTCTCTTTTTAAGCTGTTCCTTAAAACACTAGTGCTTAGGAAATCTATTGGGGGCAGAAGCAGTCAAGGGTAGCCTAGTGTTAGGGTTAGGCTTAGGGTTAGGCTAAGGGTACGGCTTAGGGTACGGGTTCGGGGAGGGCTTCGGGTACGGCGTAGGTTATGGGTTAGTGTTAGGGTTAGGGTTAGTGTTAGGGTTAGGGCTCGGTTTAGGGTACAGTTTACGTTTAGTGTACGTGTTAGGGTTAGGGTAGGGGTAAGGGTTAGGGTACGCGTTAGGGTTAGGGTAGTTATTAAACCTATCCCACTCTCTAGATACCCCTTAGCACGTAAAGGAATATTATTTGGGGGTCCAGCCATGGAGAAGAGTTTACACACTAAGATAATATAAGGAACACACACATTATAAAGAAATCACATTAGTATTCCCTTTTTAAGCTGTTCCTTAAAACACTAGTGCTTAGGAAATCTATTGGAGGCAGAAGCAGTCAAGGGTAGCCTAGTGTTAGGGTTAGGCTTAGGGTTAGGCTTAGGGTACGGCTTAGGGTACGGGTTCGGGGAGGGCTTCGGGTACGTCGTAAGGTATGGGTTAGGGTTAGGGTTAGGGTTAGTGTTAGGGTTAGGGCTCGGTTTAGTGTACGGGATAGGATTATGGTACGTGTTAGGGTTAGGGTAGGGGTTAGGGTTAGGGTACGCGTTAGGGTTAGGGTAGTTATTAAACCTATCCCACTCTCTAGATACCCCTTAGCACGTAAAGGAATATTATTTGGGGTTCTAGACATGGAGAAGAGTTTAGACACTAGGATAAGATAAGGAACACACCCATTATAAAGAAATCACATTAGGATTCTCCTTTTAAGCTGTTCCTTAAAACACTAGTGCTTAGGAAATCTATTGGAGGCAGAAGCAGTCAAGGGTAGCCTAGGGTTAGGTTTAGGCTTAGGGATAGGCTTAGGGTACGGCATAGGGTACGGGTTCGGGGAGGGCTTCGGTTACGGCGTAGGGTATGGCTTAGGGTTAGGGTTAGGTTTAGTGTTATGGTTAGGGCTCGGTTTAGGGTACGGGTTAGGATTAGGGTACGTGTTAGGGTTAGGGTAGGGGTTAGGGTTAGGGTATGCGTTAGGGTTAGGGTAGTTATTAAACCTATCCCACTATCTAGATTCCCCTTAGCACGTAAAGGAATATTATTTGGGGGACCAGCCATGGAGAAGAGTTTAGACACTAAGATAATATAAGGAACACACACATTATAAAGAAATCACATTAGGATTCTCTTTTTAAGCTGTGCCTTAAAACACTAGTGCTTAGGAAATCTATTGGAGGCAGAAGCAGTCAAGGGTAGCCTAGGGTTAGGGTTAGGCTTAGGGTTAGGCTTAGGGTACGGCTTAGGGTACGGGTTCAGGGAGGGGTTCGTGTACGGCGTAGGGTATGGTTTAGGGTTAGGTTTAGGGTTAGTGTTAGGGTTAGGGCTCGGTTTAGGGTACGGTTTAGGATTAGGGTACGTGTTAGGGTTAGGGTAGGGGTTAGCGTTAGGGTACGTGTTAGGGTTAGGGTAGTTATTAAACCTATCCCACTCTCTAGATACCACTTAGCACGTAAAGGAATATTATTTGGGGGTCCAGCCATGGAGAAGCGTTTAGACTCTAGGATAAGATAAGGAACACAGCCATTATTAAGAAATCACATTAGGATTCTCTTTTTAAGCTGTTCCTTAAAACACTAGTGCTTAGGAAATCTATTGGAGGCAGAAGCAGTCAAGGGTAGCCTAGGGTTAGGGTTAGGCTTAGGGTTAGGATTAGGGTACGGCTTAGGGTACGGGTTCAGGGAGGGGCTCGTGTACGGCGTAGGGTATGGGTTAGGGTTAGGGTTTGGGTTAGTGTTAGGGTTAGGGCTCGGTTTAGGGTACGGTTTAGGATTAGGGTACGTGTTAGGGTTAGGGTAGGGTTTAGCGTTAGGGTACGTGTTAGGGTTAGGGTAGTTATTAAACCTATCCCACTCTCTAGATACCACTTAGCACGTAAAGGAATATTATTTGGGGGTCCAGCCATGGAGAAGCGTTTAGACTCTAGGATAAGATAAGGAACACAGCCATTATTAAGAAATCACATTAGGATTCTCTTTTTAAGCTGTTCCTTAAAACACTAGTGCTTAGGAAATCTATTGGAGGCAGAAGCAGTCAAGGGTAACCTAGGGTTAGGGTTAGGCTTAGGGTTAGGCTTAGGGTACGGCTTAGGTTACGGGTTCGGGGCGGGCTTCGGGTACGGCGTAGGGTATGGGTTAGGGTTAGGGTTAGGCTTAGTGTTAGGGTTAGGGCTCGGTTTAGGGTACGGTTTAGGATTAGGGTACGTGTTAGGGTTAGGGTAGGGGTTAGGGTTAGGGTACGTGTTAGGGTTAGGGTAGTTATTAAACCTATCCCTCTCTCTAGATACCCCTTAGCACGTAAAGGAATATTATTTGGGATTCCAGCCATGGAGAAGAGTTTAGACACTAGAATAAGATAAGGAACACACCCATTATAAAAAAATCACATTAGGATTCTCTTTTTAAGCTGTTCCTTAAAACACTATTGCATAGGAAATCTATTGGAGGCAGAAGCAGTCAAGGGAAGCCTAGGGTTAGGGTTAGGCTTAGGGTTAGGCTTAGGGTACGGCTTAGGGTACGGGTTCGGGGAGGGCTTCGGGTACGTCGTAAGTTATGGGTTAGGGTTAGGGTTAGGGTTAGTGTTAGGGTTAGGGCTCGGTTTAGTGTACGGGATAGGATTAGGGTACGTGTTAGGGTAAGGGTAGGGGTTAAGGTTAGGGTACGCGTTAGGGTTAGGGTAGTTATTAAACCTATCCCACTCTCTAGATACCCCTTAGCACGTAAAGGAATATTATTTGGGGTTCTAGACATGGAGAAGAGTTTAGACACTAGGATAAGATAAGGAACACACCCATTATAAAGAAATCACATTAGGATTCTCCTTTTAAGCTGTTCCTTAAAACACTAGTGCTTAGGAAATCTATTGGAGGCAGAAGCAGTCAAGGGTAGCCTAGGGTTAGGTTTAGGCTTAGGGATAGGCTTAGGGTACGGCATAGGGTACGGGTTCGGGGAGGGCTTCGGTTACGGCGTAGGGTATGGCTTAGGGTTAGGGTTAGGTTTAGTGTTATGGTTAGGGCTCGGTTTAGGGTACGGGTTAGGATTAGGGTACGTGTTAGGGTTAGGGTAGGGGTTAGGGTTAGGGTATGCGTTAGGGTTAGGGTAGTTATTAAACCTATCCCACTATCTAGATTCCCCTTAGCACGTAAAGGAATATTATTTGGGGGACCAGCCATGGAGAAGAGTTTAGACACTAAGATAATATAAGGAACACACACATTATAAAGAAATCACATTAGGATTCTCTTTTTAAGCTGTGCCTTAAAACACTAGTGCTTAGGAAATCTATTGGAGGCAGAAGCAGTCAAGGGTAGCCTAGGGTTAGGGTTAGGCTTAGGGTTAGGCTTAGGGTACGGCTTAGGGTACGGGTTCAGGGAGGGGTTCGTGTACGGCGTAGGGTATGGTTTAGGGTTAGGTTTAGGGTTAGTGTTAGGGTTAGGGCTCGGTTTAGGGTACGGTTTAGGATTAGGGTACGTGTTAGGGTTAGGGTAGGGGTTAGCGTTAGGGTACGTGTTAGGGTTAGGGTAGTTATTAAACCTATCCCACTCTCTAGATACCACTTAGCACGTAAAGGAATATTATTTGGGGGTCCAGCCATGGAGAAGCGTTTAGACTCTAGGATAAGATAAGGAACACAGCCATTATTAAGAAATCACATTAGGATTCTCTTTTTAAGCTGTTCCTTAAAACACTAGTGCTTAGGAAATCTATTGGAGGCAGAAGCAGTCAAGGGTAGCCTAGGGTTAGGGTTAGGCTTAGGGTTAGGCTTAGGGTACGGCTTAGGTTACGGGTTCGGGGCGGGCTTCGGGTACGGCGTAGGGTATGTGTTAGGGTTAGGGTTAGGCTTAGTGTTAGGGTTAGGGCTCGGTTTAGTGTACGGTTTAGGATTAGGGTACGTGTTAGGGTTAGGGTAGGGGTTAGGGTTAGGGTACGTGTTAGGGTTAGGGTAGTTATTAAACCTATCCCTCTCTCTAGATACCCCTTAGCACGTAAAGGAATATTATTTGGGATTCCAGCCATGGAGAAGAGTTTAGACACTAGAATAAGATAAGGAACACACCCATTATAAAAAAATCACATTAGGATTCTCTTTTTAAGCTGTTCCTTAAAACACTATTGCATAGGAAATCTATTGGAGGCAGAAGCAGTCAAGGGAAGCCTAGGGTTAGGGTTAGGCTTAGGGTTAGGCTTAGGGTACGGCTTAGGGTACGGGTTCGGGGAGGGCTTCGGGTACGTCGTAGGGTATGGGTTAGGGTTAGGGTTAGGGTTAGTGTTAGGGTTAGGGCTCGGTTTAGTGTACGGGATAGGATTAGGGTACGTGTTAGGGTTAGGGTAGGGGTTAGGGATAGGGTACGCGTTAGGGTTAGGGTAGTTATTAAACCTATCCCACTCTCTAGATACCCCTTAGCACGTAAAGGAATATTATTTGGGGTTCTAGACATGGAGAAGAGTTTAGACACTAGGATAAGATAAGGAACACACCCATTATAAAGAAATCACATTAGGATTCTCCTTTTAAGCTGTTCCTTAAAACACTAGTGCTTAGGAAATCTATTGGAGGCAGAAGCAGTCAAGGGTAGCCTAGGGTTAGGGTTAGGCTTAGGGTTAGGCTTAGGGTACGGCTTAGGGTACGGGTTCAGGGAGGGGTTCGTGTACGGCGTAGGGTATGGTTTAGGGTTAGGTTTAGGGTTAGTGTTAGGGTTAGGGCTCGGTTTAGGGTACGGTTTAGGATTAGGGTACGTGTTAGGGTTAGGGTAGGGGTTAGCGTTAGGGTACGTGTTAGGGTTAGGGTAGTTATTAAACCTATCCCACTCTCTAGATACCACTTAGCACGTAAAGGAATATTATTTGGGGGTCCAGCCATGGAGAAGCGTTTAGACTCTAGGATAAGATAAGGAACACACCCATTATTAAGAAATCACATTAGGATTCTCTTTTTAAGCTGTTCCTTAAAACACTAGTGCTTAGGAAATCTATTGGAGGCAGAAGCAGTCAAGGGTAGCCTAGGGTTAGGGTTAGGCTTAGGGTTAGGCTTAGGGTACGGCTTAGGTTACGGGTTCGGGGAGGGCTTCGGGTACGGCGTAGGGTATGGGTTAGGGTTAGGGTTAGGCTTAGTGTTAGGGTTAGGGCTCGGTTTAGGGTACGGTTTAGGATTAGGGTACGTGTTAGGGTTAGGGTAGGGGTTAGGGTTAGGGTACGTGTTAGGGTTAGGGTAGTTATTAAACCTATCCCTCTCTCTAGATACCCCTTAGCACGTAAAGGAATATTATTTGGGATTCCAGCCATGGAGAAGAGTTTAGACACTAGAATAAGATAAGGAACACACCCATTATAAAAAAATCACATTAGGATTCTCTTTTTAAGCTGTTCCTTAAAACACTATTGCATAGGAAATCTATTGGAGGCAGAAGCAGTCAAGGGAAGCCTAGGGTTAGGGTTAGGCTTAGGGTTAGGCTTAGGGTACGGCTTAGGGTACGGGTTCGGGGAGGGCTTCGGGTACGTCGTAGGGTATGGGTTAGGGTTAGGGTTAGGGTTAGTGTTAGGGTTAGGGCTCGGTTTAGTGTACGGGATAGGATTAGGGTACGTGTTAGGGTTAGGGTAGGGGTTAGGGTTAGGGTACGCGTTAGGGTTAGGGTAGTTATTAAACCTATCCCACTCTCTAGATACCCCTTAGCACGTAAAGGAATATTATTTGGGGTTCTAGACATGGAGAAGAGTTTAGACACTAGGATAAGATAAGGAACACACCCATTATAAAGAAATCACATTAGGATTCTCCTTTTAAGCTGTTCCTTAAAACACTAGTGCTTAGGAAATCTATTGGAGGCAGAAGCAGTCAAGGGTAGCCTAGGGTTAGGTTTAGGCTTAGGGATAGGCTTAGGGTACGGCATAGGGTACGGGTTCGGGGAGGGCTTCGGTTACGGCGTAGGGTATGGCTTAGGGTTAGGGTTAGGTTTAGTGTTAGGTTTAGGGCTCGGTTTAGGGTACGGGTTAGGATTAGGGTACGTGTTAGGGTTAGGGTAGGGGTTAGGGTTAGGGTACGCGTTAGGGTTAGGGTAGTTATTAAACCTATCCCACTATCTAGATTCCCCTTAGCACGTAAAGGAATATTATTTGGGGGACTAGCCATGGAGAAGAGTTTAGACACTAAGATAACATAAGGAACACACACATTATAAAGAAACCACATTAGGATTCTCTTTTTAAGCTGTGCCTTAAAACACTAGTGCTTAGGAAATCTATTGGAGGCAGAAGCAGTCAAGGGTAGTCTAGGGTTAGGGTTAGGCTTAGGGTTATGCTTAGGGTACGGCTTAGGGTACGGGTTTGGGGAGGGCTTCGGGTACGGCGTAGGGTATGGGTTAGGGTTAGGGTTAGGGTTAGTGTTAGGGTTAGGGCTCGGTTTAGTGTACGGGATAGGATTTGGGTACGTGTTAGGGTTAGGGTAGGGGTTAGGGTTAGGGTACGCGTTACGGTTAGGGTTGTTATTAAACCTATCCCACTCTCTAGATACCCCTTAGCACGTAAAGGAATATTATTTGGGGGTCTAGACATGGAGAAGAGTTTAGACACTAGGATAAGATAAGGAACACACCCATTATAAAGAAATCACATTAGGATTCTCCTTTTAAGCTGTTCCTTAAAACACTAGTGCTTAGGAAATCTATTGGAGGCAGAAGCAGTCAAGGGTAGCCTAGGGTTAGGGTTAGGTTTAGGGATAGGCTTAGGGTACGGCTTAGGGTACGGGTTCGGGGAGGGCTTCGGGTACGGCGTAGGGTATTGCTTAGGGTTAGGGTTAGGTTTAGTGTTAGGGTTAGGGCTCGGTTTAGGGTACGGGTTAGGATTAGGGTACGTGTTAGGGTTTGGGTAGGGGTTAGGGTTAGGGTACGCGTTAGGGTTAGGGTAGTTATTAAACCTATCCCAGTCTCTAGATACCCCTTAGCACGTAAAGGAATATTATTTGGGGGTCCAGCCATGGAGAAGAGTTTAGACACTTGGATAAGATAAGGAACACACCCATTATAAAGAAATCACATTAGGATTCTCTTTTTAAGCTGTTCCTTAAAACACTAGTGCTTAGGAAATCTATTGGGGGCAGAAGCAGTCAAGGGTAGCCTAGTGTTAGGGTTAGGCTTAGGGTTAGGCTAAGGGTACGGCTTAGGGTACGGGTTCGGGGAGGGCTTCGGGTACGGCGTAGGGTATGGGTTAGTGTTAGGGTTAGGGTTAGTGTTAGGGTTAGGGCTCGGTTTAGGGTACAGTTTACGTCTAGTGTACGTGTTAGGGTTAGGGTAGGGGTTAGGGTTAGGGTACGCGTTAGGGTTAGGGTAGTTATTAAACCTATCCCACTCTCTAGATACCCCTTAGCACGTAAAGGAATATTATTTGGGGGTCCAGCCATGGAGAAGAGTTTAGACACTAAGATAATATAAGGAACACACACATTATAAAGAAATCACATTAGTATTCCCTTTTTAAGCTGTTCCTTAAAACACTAGTGCTTAGGAAATCTATTGGAGGCAGAAACAGTCAAGGGTAGCCTAGGGTTAGGGTTAGGCTTAGGGTTAGGCTTAGGGTACGGCTTAGGGTACGGGTTCAGGGAGGGGTTCGTGTACGGCGTAGGGTATGGGTTAGGGTTAGGGTTTGGGTTAGTGTTAGGGTTAGGGCTCGGTTTAGGGTACGGTTTAGGTTTAGGGTACGTGTTAGGGTTAGGGTAGGGGTTAGCGTTAGGGTACGTGTTAGGGTTAGGGTAGTTATTAAACCTATCCCACTCTCTAGATACCACTTAGCACGTAAAGGAATATTATTTGGGGGTCCAGCCATGGAGAAGCGTTTAGACTCTAGGATAAGATAAGGAACACACCCATTATAAAAAAATCACATTAGGATTCTCTTTTTAAGCTGTTCCTTAAAACACTTTTGCATAGGATATCTATTGGAGGCAGAAGCAGTCAAGGGAAGCCTAGGGTTAGGGTTAGGCTTAGGGTTAGGCTTAGGGTACGGCTTAGGGTACGGGTTCGGGGAGGGCTTCGGGTACGTCGTAGGGTATGGGTTAGGATTAGGGTTAGGGTTAGTGTTAGGGTTAGGGCTCGGTTTAGTGTACGGGATAGGATTAGGGTACGTGTTAGGGTTAGGGTAGGGGTTAGGGTTAGGGTACGCGTTAGGGTTAGGGTAGTTATTAAACCTATCCCACTCTCTAGATACCCCTTAGCACGTAAAGGAATATTATTTGGGGTTCTAGACATGGAGAAGAGTTTAGACACTAGGATAAGATAAGGAACACACCCATTATAAAGAAATCACATTAGGATTCTCCTTTTAAGCTGTTCCTTAAAACACTAGTGCTTAGGAAATCTATTGGAGGCAGAAGCAGTCAAGGGTAGCCTAGGGTTAGGGTTAGGCTTAGGGTTAGGCTTAGGGTACGGCTTAGGGTACGGGTTCGGGGAGGGCTTCGGGTACGGCGTAGGGTATTGCTTAGGGTTAGGGTTAGGTTTAGTGTTAGGGTTAGGGCTCGGTTTAGGGTACGGGATAGGATTAGGGTACGTGTTAGGGTTAGGGTAGGGGTTAGGGTTAGGGTACGCATTAGGGTTAGGGTAGTTATTAAACCTATCCCAGTCTCTAGATACCCCTTAGCACGTAAAGGAATATTATTTGGGGGTCCAGCCATGGAGAAGAGTTTAGACACTAGGATAAGATAAGGAACACACCCATTATAAAGAAATCACATTAGGATTCTCTTTTTAAGCTGTTCCTTAAAACACTAGTGCTTAGGAAATCTATTGGGGGCAGAAGCAGTCAAGGGTAGCCTAGTGTTAGGGTTAGGCTTAGGGTTAGGCTAAGGGTACGGCTTAGGGTACGGGTTCGGGGAGGGCTTCGGGTACGGCGTAGGGTATGGGTTAGTGTTAGGGTTAGGGTTAGTGTTAGGGTTAGGGCTCGGTTTAGGGTACAGTTTACGTTTAGTGTACGTGTTAGGGTTAGGGTAGGGGTAAGGGTTAGGGTACGCGTTAGGGTTAGGGTAGTTATTAAACCTATCCCACTCTCTAGATACCCCTTAGCACGTAAAGGAATATTATTTGGGGGTCCAGCCATGGAGAAGAGTTTAGACACTAAGATAATATAAGGAACACACACATTATAAAGAAATCACATTAGTATTCCCTTTTTAAGCTGTTCCTTAAAACACTAGTGCTTAGGAAATCTATTGGAGGCAGAAGCAGTCAAGGGTAGCCTAGTGTTAGGGTTAGGCTTAGGGTTAGGCTTAGGGTACGGCTTAGGGTACGGGTTCGGGGAGGGCTTCGGGTACGTCGTAAGGTATGGGTTAGGGTTAGGGTTAGGGTTAGTGTTAGGGTTAGGGCTCGGTTTAGTGTACGGGATAGGATTATGGTACGTGTTAGGGTTAGGGTAGGGGTTAGGGTTAGGGTACGCGTTAGGGTTAGGGTAGTTATTAAACCTATCCCACTCTCTAGATACCCCTTAGCACGTAAAGGAATATTATTTGGGGTTCTAGACATGGAGAAGAGTTTAGACACTAGGATAAGATAAGGAACACACCCATTATAAAGAAATCACATTAGGATTCTCCTTTTAAGCTGTTCCTTAAAACACTAGTGCTTAGGAAATCTATTGGAGGCAGAAGCAGTCAAGGGTAGCCTAGGGTTAGGGTTAGGCTTAGGGTTAGGCTTAGGGTACGGCTTAGGGTACGGGTTCAGGGAGGGGTTCGTGTACGGCGTAGGGTATGGTTTAGGGTTAGGTTTAGGGTTAGTGTTAGGGTTAGGGCTCGGTTTAGGGTACGGTTTAGGATTAGGGTACGTGTTAGGGTTAGGGTAGGGGTTAGCGTTAGGGTACGTGTTAGGGTTAGGGTAGTTATTAAACCTATCCCACTCTCTAGATACCACTTAGCACGTAAAGGAATATTATTTGGGGGTCCAGCCATGGAGAAGCGTTTAGACTCTAGGATAAGATAAGGAACACACCCATTATTAAGAAATCACATTAGGATTCTCTTTTTAAGCTGTTCCTTAAAACACTAGTGCTTAGGAAATCTATTGGAGGCAGAAGCAGTCAAGGGTAGCCTAGGGTTAGGGTTAGGCTTAGGGTTAGGCTTAGGGTACGGCTTAGGTTACGGCTTCGGGGAGGGCTTCGGGTACGGCGTAGGGTATGGGTTAGGGTTAGGGTTAGGCTTAGTGTTAGGGTTAGGGCTCGGTTTAGGGTACGGTTTAGGATTAGGGTACGTGTTAGGGTTAGGGTAGGGGTTAGGGTTAGGGTACGTGTTAGGGTTAGGGTAGTTATTAAACCTATCCCTCTCTCTAGATACCCCTTAGCACGTAAAGGAATATTATTTGGGATTCCAGCCATGGAGAAGAGTTTAGACACTAGAATAAGATAAGGAACACACCCATTATAAAAAAATCACATTAGGATTCTCTTTTTAAGCTGTTCCTTAAAACACTATTGCATAGGAAATCTATTGGAGGCAGAAGCAGTCAAGGGAAGCCTAGGGTTAGGGTTAGGCTTAGGGTTAGGCTTAGGGTACGGCTTAGGGTACGGGTTCGGGGAGGGCTTCGGGTACGTCGTAGGGTATGGGTTAGGGTTAGGGTTAGGGTTAGTGTTAGGGTTAGGGCTCGGTTTAGTGTACGGGATAGGATTAGGGTACGTGTTAGGGTTAGGGTAGGGGTTAGGGTTAGGGTACGCGTTAGGGTTAGGGTAGTTATTAAACCTATCCCACTCTCTAGATACCCCTTAGCACGTAAAGGAATATTATTTGGGGTTCTAGACATGGAGAAGAGTTTAGACACTAGGATAAGATAAGGAACACACCCATTATAAAGAAATCACATTAGGATTCTCCTTTTAAGCTGTTCCTTAAAACACTAGTGCTTAGGAAATCTATTGGAGGCAGAAGCAGTCAAGGGTAGCCTAGGGTTAGGTTTAGGCTTAGGGATAGGCTTAGGGTACGGCATAGGGTACGGGTTCGGGGAGGGCTTCGGTTACGGCGTAGGGTATGGCTTAGGGTTAGGGTTAGGTTTAGTGTTAGGTTTAGGGCTCGGTTTAGGGTACGGGTTAGGATTAGGGTACGTGTTAGGGTTAGGGTAGGGGTTAGGGTTAGGGTACGCGTTAGGGTTAGGGTAGTTATTAAACCTATCCCACTATCTAGATTCCCCTTAGCACGTAAAGGAATATTATTTGGGGGACTAGCCATGGAGAAGAGTTTAGACACTAAGATAACATAAGGAACACACACATTATAAAGAAACCACATTAGGATTCTCTTTTTAAGCTGTGCCTTAAAACACTAGTGCTTAGGAAATCTATTGGAGGCAGAAGCAGTCAAGGGTAGTCTAGGGTTAGGGTTAGGCTTAGGGTTATGCTTAGGGTACGGCTTAGGGTACGGGTTTGGGGAGGGCTTCGGGTACGGCGTAGGGTATGGGTTAGGGTTAGGGTTAGGGTTAGTGTTAGGGTTAGGGCTCGGTTTAGTGTACGGGATAGGATTTGGGTACGTGTTAGGGTTAGGGTAGGGGTTAGGGTTAGGGTACGCGTTACGGTTAGGGTTGTTATTAAACCTATCCCACTCTCTAGATACCCCTTAGCACGTAAAGGAATATTATTTGGGGGTCTAGACATGGAGAAGAGTTTAGACACTAGGATAAGATAAGGAACACACCCATTATAAAGAAATCACATTAGGATTCTCCTTTTAAGCTGTTCCTTAAAACACTAGTGCTTAGGAAATCTATTGGAGGCAGAAGCAGTCAAGGGTAGCCTAGGGTTAGGGTTAGGTTTAGGGATAGGCTTAGGGTACGGCTTAGGGTACGGGTTCGGGGAGGGCTTCGGGTACGGCGTAGGGTATTGCTTAGGGTTAGGGTTAGGTTTAGTGTTAGGGTTAGGGCTCGGTTTAGGGTACGGGTTAGGATTAGGGTACGTGTTAGGGTTTGGGTAGGGGTTAGGGTTAGGGTACGCGTTAGGGTTAGGGTAGTTATTAAACCTATCCCAGTCTCTAGATACCCCTTAGCACGTAAAGGAATATTATTTGGGGGTCCAGCCATGGAGAAGAGTTTAGACACTTGGATAAGATAAGGAACACACCCATTATAAAGAAATCACATTAGGATTCTCTTTTTAAGCTGTTCCTTAAAACACTAGTGCTTAGGAAATCTATTGGGGGCAGAAGCAGTCAAGGGTAGCCTAGTGTTAGGGTTAGGCTTAGGGTTAGGCTAAGGGTACGGCTTAGGGTACGGGTTCGGGGAGGGCTTCGGGTACGGCGTAGGGTATGGGTTAGTGTTAGGGTTAGGGTTAGTGTTAGGGTTAGGGCTCGGTTTAGGGTACAGTTTACGTCTAGTGTACGTGTTAGGGTTAGGGTAGGGGTTAGGGTTAGGGTACGCGTTAGGGTTAGGGTAGTTATTAAACCTATCCCACTCTCTAGATACCCCTTAGCACGTAAAGGAATATTATTTGGGGGTCCAGCCATGGAGAAGAGTTTAGACACTAAGATAATATAAGGAACACACACATTATAAAGAAATCACATTAGTATTCCCTTTTTAAGCTGTTCCTTAAAACACTAGTGCTTAGGAAATCTATTGGAGGCAGAAACAGTCAAGGGTAGCCTAGGGTTAGGGTTAGGCTTAGGGTTAGGCTTAGGGTACGGCTTAGGGTACGGGTTCAGGGAGGGGTTCGTGTACGGCGTAGGGTATGGGTTAGGGTTAGGGTTTGGGTTAGTGTTAGGGTTAGGGCTCGGTTTAGGGTACGGTTTAGGTTTAGGGTACGTGTTAGGGTTAGGGTAGGGGTTAGCGTTAGGGTACGTGTTAGGGTTAGGGTAGTTATTAAACCTATCCCACTCTCTAGATACCACTTAGCACGTAAAGGAATATTATTTGGGGGTCCAGCCATGGAGAAGCGTTTAGACTCTAGGATAAGATAAGGAACACACCCATTATAAAAAAATCACATTAGGATTCTCTTTTTAAGCTGTTCCTTAAAACACTTTTGCATAGGATATCTATTGGAGGCAGAAGCAGTCAAGGGAAGCCTAGGGTTAGGGTTAGGCTTAGGGTTAGGCTTAGGGTACGGCTTAGGGTACGGGTTCGGGGAGGGCTTCGGGTACGTCGTAGGGTATGGGTTAGGATTAGGGTTAGGGTTAGTGTTAGGGTTAGGGCTCGGTTTAGTGTACGGGATAGGATTAGGGTACGTGTTAGGGTTAGGGTAGGGGTTAGGGTTAGGGTACGCGTTAGGGTTAGGGTAGTTATTAAACCTATCCCACTCTCTAGATACCCCTTAGCACGTAAAGGAATATTATTTGGGGTTCTAGACATGGAGAAGAGTTTAGACACTAGGATAAGATAAGGAACACACCCATTATAAAGAAATCACATTAGGATTCTCCTTTTAAGCTGTTCCTTAAAACACTAGTGCTTAGGAAATCTATTGGAGGCAGAAGCAGTCAAGGGTAGCCTAGGGTTAGGGTTAGGCTTAGGGTTAGGCTTAGGGTACGGCTTAGGGTACGGGTTCGGGGAGGGCTTCGGGTACGGCGTAGGGTATTGCTTAGGGTTAGGGTTAGGTTTAGTGTTAGGGTTAGGGCTCGGTTTAGGGTACGGGATAGGATTAGGGTACGTGTTAGGGTTAGGGTAGGGGTTAGGGTTAGGGTACGCATTAGGGTTAGGGTAGTTATTAAACCTATCCCAGTCTCTAGATACCCCTTAGCACGTAAAGGAATATTATTTGGGGGTCCAGCCATGGAGAAGAGTTTAGACACTAGGATAAGATAAGGAACACACCCATTATAAAGAAATCACATTAGGATTCTCTTTTTAAGCTGTTCCTTAAAACACTAGTGCTTAGGAAATCTATTGGGGGCAGAAGCAGTCAAGGGTAGCCTAGTGTTAGGGTTAGGCTTAGGGTTAGGCTAAGGGTACGGCTTAGGGTACGGGTTCGGGGAGGGCTTCGGGTACGGCGTAGGGTATGGGTTAGTGTTAGGGTTAGGGTTAGTGTTAGGGTTAGGGCTCGGTTTAGGGTACAGTTTACGTTTAGTGTACGTGTTAGGGTTAGGGTAGGGGTAAGGGTTAGGGTACGCGTTAGGGTTAGGGTAGTTATTAAACCTATCCCACTCTCTAGATACCCCTTAGCACGTAAAGGAATATTATTTGGGGGTCCAGCCATGGAGAAGAGTTTAGACACTAAGATAATATAAGGAACACACACATTATAAAGAAATCACATTAGTATTCCCTTTTTAAGCTGTTCCTTAAAACACTAGTGCTTAGGAAATCTATTGGAGGCAGAAGCAGTCAAGGGTAGCCTAGTGTTAGGGTTAGGCTTAGGGTTAGGCTTAGGGTACGGCTTAGGGTACGGGTTCGGGGAGGGCTTCGGGTACGTCGTAAGGTATGGGTTAGGGTTAGGGTTAGGGTTAGTGTTAGGGTTAGGGCTCGGTTTAGTGTACGGGATAGGATTATGGTACGTGTTAGGGTTAGGGTAGGGGTTAGGGTTAGGGTACGCGTTAGGGTTAGGGTAGTTATTAAACCTATCCCACTCTCTAGATACCCCTTAGCACGTAAAGGAATATTATTTGGGGTTCTAGACATGGAGAAGAGTTTAGACACTAGGATAAGATAAGGAACACACCCATTATAAAGAAATCACATTAGGATTCTCCTTTTAAGCTGTTCCTTAAAACACTAGTGCTTAGGAAATCTATTGGAGGCAGAAGCAGTCAAGGGTAGCCTAGGGTTAGGTTTAGGCTTAGGGATAGGCTTAGGGTACGGCATAGGGTACGGGTTCGGGGAGGGCTTCGGTTACGGCGTAGGGTATGGCTTAGGGTTAGGGTTAGGTTTAGTGTTATGGTTAGGGCTCGGTTTAGGGTACGGGTTAGGATTAGGGTACGTGTTAGGGTTAGGGTAGGGGTTAGGGTTAGGGTATGCGTTAGGGTTAGGGTAGTTATTAAACCTATCCCACTATCTAGATTCCCCTTAGCACGTAAAGGAATATTATTTGGGGGACCAGCCATGGAGAAGAGTTTAGACACTAAGATAATATAAGGAACACACACATTATAAAGAAATCACATTAGGATTCTCTTTTTAAGCTGTGCCTTAAAACACTAGTGCTTAGGAAATCTATTGGAGGCAGAAGCAGTCAAGGGTAGCCTAGGGTTAGGGTTAGGCTTAGGGTTAGGCTTAGGGTACGGCTTAGGGTACGGGTTCAGGGAGGGGTTCGTGTACGGCGTAGGGTATGGTTTAGGGTTAGGTTTAGGGTTAGTGTTAGGGTTAGGGCTCGGTTTAGGGTACGGTTTAGGATTAGGGTACGTGTTAGGGTTAGGGTAGGGGTTAGCGTTAGGGTACGTGTTAGGGTTAGGGTAGTTATTAAACCTATCCCACTCTCTAGATACCACTTAGCACGTAAAGGAATATTATTTGGGGGTCCAGCCATGGAGAAGCGTTTAGACTCTAGGATAAGATAAGGAACACAGCCATTATTAAGAAATCACATTAGGATTCTCTTTTTAAGCTGTTCCTTAAAACACTAGTGCTTAGGAAATCTATTGGAGGCAGAAGCAGTCAAGGGTAGCCTAGGGTTAGGGTTAGGCTTAGGGTTAGGCTTAGGGTACGGCTTAGGGTACGGGTTCAGGGAGGGGTTCGTGTACGGCGTAGGGTATGGGTTAGGGTTAGGGTTTGGGTTAGTGTTAGGGTTAGGGCTCGGTTTAGGGTACGGTTTAGGATTAGGGTACGTGTTAGGGTTAGGGTAGGGTTTAGCGTTAGGGTACGTGTTAGGGTTAGGGTAGTTATTAAACCTATCCCACTCTCTAGATACCACTTAGCACGTAAAGGAATATTATTTGGGGGTCCAGCCATGGAGAAGCGTTTAGACTCTAGGATAAGATAAGGAACACAGCCATTATTAAGAAATCACATTAGGATTCTCTTTTTAAGCTGTTCCTTAAAACACTAGTGCTTAGGAAATCTATTGGAGGCAGAAGCAGTCAAGGGTAACCTAGGGTTAGGGTTAGGCTTAGGGTTAGGCTTAGGGTACGGCTTAGGTTACGGGTTCGGGGCGGGCTTCGGGTACGGCGTAGGGTATGGGTTAGGGTTAGGGTTAGGCTTAGTGTTAGGGTTAGGGCTCGGTTTAGGGTACGGTTTAGGATTAGGGTACGTGTTAGGGTTAGGGTAGGGGTTAGGGTTAGGGTACGTGTTAGGGTTAGGGTAGTTATTAAACCTATCCCTCTCTCTAGATACCCCTTAGCACGTAAAGGAATATTATTTGGGATTCCAGCCATGGAGAAGAGTTTAGACACTAGAATAAGATAAGGAACACACCCATTATAAAAAAATCACATTAGGATTCTCTTTTTAAGCTGTTCCTTAAAACACTATTGCATAGGAAATCTATTGGAGGCAGAAGCAGTCAAGGGAAGCCTAGGGTTAGGGTTAGGCTTAGGGTTAGGCTTAGGGTACGGCTTAGGGTACGGGTTCGGGGAGGGCTTCGGGTACGTCGTAAGGTATGGGTTAGGGTTAGGGTTAGGGTTAGTGTTAGGGTTAGGGCTCGGTTTAGTGTACGGGATAGGATTAGGGTACGTGTTAGGGTAAGGGTAGGGGTTAGGGTTAGGGTACGCGTTAGGGTTAGGGTAGTTATTAAACCTATCCCACTCTCTAGATACCCCTTAGCACGTAAAGGAATATTATTTGGGGTTCTAGACATGGAGAAGAGTTTAGACACTAGGATAAGATAAGGAACACACCCATTATAAAGAAATCACATTAGGATTCTCCTTTTAAGCTGTTCCTTAAAACACTAGTGCTTAGGAAATCTATTGGAGGCAGAAGCAGTCAAGGGTAGCCTAGGGTTAGGTTTAGGCTTAGGGATAGGCTTAGGGTACGGCATAGGGTACGGGTTCAGGGAGGGCTTCGGTTACGGCGTAGGGTATGGCTTAGGGTTAGGGTTAGGTTTAGTGTTATGGTTAGGGCTCGGTTTAGGGTACGGGTTAGGATTAGGGTACGTGTTAGGGTTAGGGTAGGGGTTAGGGTTAGGGTATGCGTTAGGGTTAGGGTAGTTATTAAACCTATCCCACTATCTAGATTCCCCTTAGCACGTAAAGGAATATTATTTGGGGGACCAGCCATGGAGAAGAGTTTAGACACTAAGATAATATAAGGAACACACACATTATAAAGAAATCACATTAGGATTCTCTTTTTAAGCTGTGCCTTAAAACACTAGTGCTTAGGAAATCTATTGGAGGCAGAAGCAGTCAAGGGTAGCCTAGGGTTAGGGTTAGGCTTAGGGTTAGGCTTAGGGTACGGCTTAGGGTACGGGTTCAGGGAGGGGTTCGTGTACGGCGTAGGGTATGGTTTAGGGTTAGGTTTAGGGTTAGTGTTAGGGTTAGGGCTCGGTTTAGGGTACGGTTTAGGATTAGGGTACGTGTTAGGGTTAGGGTAGGGGTTAGCGTTAGGGTACGTGTTAGGGTTAGGGTAGTTATTAAACCTATCCCACTCTCTAGATACCACTTAGCACGTAAAGGAATATTATTTGGGGGTCCAGCCATGGAGAAGCGTTTAGACTCTAGGATAAGATAAGGAACACAGCCATTATTAAGAAATCACATTAGGATTCTCTTTTTAAGCTGTTCCTTAAAACACTAGTGCTTAGGAAATCTATTGGAGGCAGAAGCAGTCAAGGGTAGCCTAGGGTTAGGGTTAGGCTTAGGGTTAGGCTTAGGGTACGGCTTAGGTTACGGGTTCGGGGCGGGCTTCGGGTACGGCGTAGGGTATGTGTTAGGGTTAGGGTTAGGCTTAGTGTTAGGGTTAGGGCTCGGTTTAGTGTACGGTTTAGGATTAGGGTACGTGTTAGGGTTAGGGTAGGGGTTAGGGTTAGGGTACGTGTTAGGGTTAGGGTAGTTATTAAACCTATCCCTCTCTCTAGATACCCCTTAGCACGTAAAGGAATATTATTTGGGATTCCAGCCATGGAGAAGAGTTTAGACACTAGAATAAGATAAGGAACACACCCATTATAAAAAAATCACATTAGGATTCTCTTTTTAAGCTGTTCCTTAAAACACTATTGCATAGGAAATCTATTGGAGGCAGAAGCAGTCAAGGGAAGCCTAGGGTTAGGGTTAGGCTTAGGGTTAGGCTTAGGGTACGGCTTAGGGTACGGGTTCGGGGAGGGCTTCGGGTACGTCGTAGGGTATGGGTTAGGGTTAGGGTTAGGGTTAGTGTTAGGGTTAGGGCTCGGTTTAGTGTACGGGATAGGATTAGGGTACGTGTTAGGGTTAGGGTAGGGGTTAGGGATAGGGTACGCGTTAGGGTTAGGGTAGTTATTAAACCTATCCCACTATCTAGATTCCCCTTAGCACGTAAAGGAATATTATTTGGGGGACCAGCCATGGAGAAGAGTTTAGACACTAAGATAATATAAGGAACACACACATTATAAAGAAATCACATTAGGATTCTCTTTTTAAGCTGTGCCTTAAAACACCAGTGCTTAGGAAATCTATTGGAGGCAGAAGCAGTCAAGGGTAGTCTAGGGTTAGGGTTAGGCTTAGGGTTATGCTTAGGGTACGGCTTAGGGTACGGGTTCGGGGAGGGCTTCGGGTACGGCGTAGGGTATGGGTTAGGGTAAGGGTTAGGGTTAGTGTTAGGGTTAGGGCTCGGTTTAGTGTACGGGATAGGATTAGGGTACGTGTTAGGGTTAGGGTAGGGGTTAGGGTTAGGGTACGCGTTAGGGTTAGGGTAGTTATTAAACCTATCCCACTCTCTAGATACCCCTTAGCACGTAAAGGAATATTATTTGGGGTTCTAGACATGGAGAAGAGTTTAGACACTAGTATAAGATAAGGAATACACCCATTATAAAGAAATCACATTAGGATTCTCCTTTTAAGCTGTTCCTTAAAACACTAGTGCTTAGGAAATCTATTGGAGGCAGAAGCAGTCAAGGGTAGCCTAGGGTTAGGTTTAGGCTTAGGGATAGGCTTAGGGTACGGCTTAGGGTACGGGTTCGGGGAGGGCTTCGGTTACGGCGTAGGGTATGGCTTAGGGTTAGGGTTAGGTTTAGTGTTAGGGTTAGGGCTCGGTTTAGGGTACGGGTTAGAATTAGGGTACGTGTTAGGGTTAGGGTAGGGGTTAGGGTTAGGGTACGCGTTAGGGTTAGGGTACTTATTAAACCTATCCCACTCTCTAGATACCCCTTAGCACGTAAAGGAATATTATTTGGGGGTCCAGGCATGGAGAAGAGTTTAGACACTAGGATAAGATAAGGAACACACCCATTATAAAGAAATCACATTAGGATTCTCTTTTTAAGCTGTTCCTTAAAACACTAGTGCTTAGGAAATCTATTGTAGGCAGAAGCAGTCAAGAGTAGCCTAGGGATAGGTTTAGGCTTAGGGTTAGGCTTAGGGTTCGGCTTAGGGTACGGGTTCGGGGAGGGTTTCGGGTACGGCGTAGGGTATGGGTTAGGGTTCGGGTTAGTGTTATTTTTAGGGTTAGGGCTCGGTTTAGGGTACGGGTTAGGATTAGGGTAGGTGTTAGGGTTAGGGTAGCGGTTAGGGTTAGGGTACGCGTTAGGGTTAGGGTAGTGATTAAACCTATCCCACTCTCTAGATACCCCTTAGCACGTAAAGGAATATTATTTGGGGGTCCAGCCATGGAGAAGAGTTTAGACCCTAGGATTAGATAAGGAACACACCCATTATAAAGAAATCACATTAGGATTCTCTTTTAAAGCTGTTCCTTAAAACACTAGTGCTTAGGAAATCTATTGGAGGCAGAAGCAGTCAAGGGTAGCCTAGGGTTAGGCTTAGGCTTAGGGTTAGGCTTAGGGTACGGCTTAGGGTACGGGTTCGGGGAGGGCTTCGGGTACGGCGTAAGGTATGGGTTAGGGTTAGGGTTAGGGTTAGTGTTAGGGTTAGGGCTCGGTTTAGAGTACGGGTTAGGATTAGGGTACGTGTTAGGGTTAGGGTAGGGGTTAGGGATAGGGTACGCGTTAGGGTTAGGGTAGTTATTAAACCTATCCCACTCTCTAGATACACCTTAGCAAGTAAAGGAATATTATTTCGGGGTCCAACCATGGAGAAGAGTTTAGACACTAGGATAAGATAAGGAACACACCTATTATAAAGAAATCACATTAGGATTCTCGTTTTAAGCTCTTCCTTAAAACACTAGTGCTTAGGAAATCTATTGGAGGCAGAAGCAGTCAAGGGTAGCCTAGGGTTAGGGTTAGGCTTAGGGTTAGGCTTAGGGTACGACTTAGGGTACGGGTCCGGGGAGGGCTTCGGGTACGGCATAGGATATGGTTTAGGGTTAGGGTTAGGGTTAGTGTTAGGGTTAGGGCTCGGTTTAGGGTACGGGATAGGATTAGGGTACGTGTTAGGGTTAGGGTAGGGGTTAGGGTTAGGGTACGCGTTAGGGTTAGGGTAGTGATTAAACCTATCCCACTCTCTAGATACCCCTTAGCACGTAAAGGAATATTATTTGGGGGTCCAGATATGGAGAAGAGTTTAGACACTAGGATAAGATAAGGAACACACCCATTATAAAGAAATCACATTAGGATTCTCTTTTTAAGCTTTTCCTTAAAACACTAGTGCTTAGGAAATCTATTGGAGGCAGAAGCAGTCAAGGGTAGCCTAGGGTTAGGGTTAGGCTTAGGGATAGGCTTAGAGTACGGCCTAGGGTACGTGTTCGGGGAGGGCTTCGGGTACGGCGTAGGGTATGGCTTAGGGTTAGGGTTAGGGTTAGTGTTAGGGTTAGGGCTCGGTTTAGGGTACGGGTTAGGATTAGGGTACGTGTTAGGGTTAGGGTAGGGGTTAGGGTTAGGGTACGCCTTAGGGCTAGGGTAGTTATTAAACCTATCCCACTCTCTATATACCCCTTAGCACGTAAAGGAATATTATTTGGGGGTCCAGCCATGGAGAAGAGTTTAGACACTAAGATAATATAAGGAACACACACATTATAAAGAAATCACATTAGTATTCCCTTTTTAAGCTGTTCCTTAAAACACTAGTGCTTAGGAAATCTATTGGAGGCAGAAGCAGTCAAGGGTAGCCTAGGGTTAGGGTTAGGCTTAGGGTTAGGCTTAGGGTACGGCTTAGGGTATGGGTTCAGGGAGGGGTTCATGTACGGCGTAGGGTATGTGTTAGGGTTAGGGTTTGGGTTAGTGTTAGGGTTAGGGCTCGGTTTAGGGTACGGTTTAGGATTAGGGTACGTGTTAGGGTTAGGGTAGGGGTTAGCGTTAGGGTACGTGTTAGGGTTAGGGTAGGGGTTAGGGTTAGGGTACGCGTTAGGGTTAGGGTAGTTATTAAACCTATCCCACTCTCTAGATACCCCTTAGCACGTAAAGGAATATTATTTGGGGGTCCAGCCATGGAGAAGAGATTAGACACTAAGATAATATAAGGAACACACACATTATAAAGAAATCACATTAGTATTCCCTTTTTAAGCTGTTCCTTAAAACACTAGTGCTTAGGAAATCTATTGGAGGCAGAAGCAGTCAAGGGTAGCCTAGGGTTAGGGTTAGGCATAGGGTTAGGCTTAGGGTACGGCTTAGGGTACGGGTTCAGGGAGGGGTTCGTGTACGGCGTAGGGTATGGGTTAGGGTTAGGGTTTGGGTTAGTGTTAGGGTTAGGGCTCGGTTTAGGGTACGGTTTAGGATTAGGGTACGTGTTAGGGTTAGGGTAGGGGTTAGCGTTAGGGTACGTGTTAGGGTTAGGGTAGTTATTAAACCTATCCCACTCTCTAGATACCACTTAGCACGTAAAGGAATATTATTTGGGGGTCCAGCCATGGAGAAGCGTTTAGACTCTAGGATAAGATAAGGAACACACCCATTATTAAGAAATCACATTAGGATTCTCTTTTTAAGCTGTTCCTTAAAACACTAGTGCTTAGGAAATCTATTGGAGGCAGAAGCAGTCAAGGGTAGCCTAGGGTTAGGGTTAGGCTTAGGGTTAGGCTTAGGGTACGGCTTAGGTTACGGGTTCGGGGAGGGCTTCGGGTACGGCGTAGGGTATGGGTTAGGGTTAGGGTTAGGCTTAGTGTTAGGGTTAGGGCTCGGTTTAGGGTACGGTTTAGGATTAGGGTACGTGTTAGGGTTAGGGTAGGGGTTAGGGTTAGGGTACGTGTTAGGGTTAGGGTAGTTATTAAACCTATCCCTCTCTCTAGATACCCCTAGCACGTAAAGGAATATTATTTGGGATTCCAGCCATGGAGAAGAGTTTAGACACTAGAATAAGATAAGGAACACACCCATTATAAAAAAATCACATTAGGATTCTCTTTTTAAGCTGTTCCTTAAAACACTATTGCATAGGAAATCTATTGGAGGCAGAAGCAGTCAAGGGAAGCCTAGGGTTAGGGTTAGGCTTAGGGATAGGCTTAGGGTACGGCATAGGGTACGGGTTCGGGGAGGGCTTCGGTTACGGCGTAGGGTATGGCTTAGGGTTAGGGTTAGGTTTAGTGTTAGGGTTAGGGCTCGGTTTAGGGTACGGGTTAGGATTAGGGTACGTGTTAGGGTTTGGGTAGGGGTTAGGGTTAGGGTACGCATTAGGGTTAGGGTAGTTATTAAACCTATCCCAGTCTCTAGATACCCCTTATCACGTAAAGGAATATTATTTGGGGGTCCAGCCATGGAGAAGAGTTTAGACACTTGGATAAGATAAGGAACACACCCATTATAAAGAAATCACATTAGGATTCTCTTTTTAAGCTGTGCCTTAAAACACTAGTGCTTAGGAAATCTATTGGAGGCAGAAGCAGTCAAGGGTAGTCTAGGGTTAGGGTTAGGCTTAGGGTTATGCTTAGGGTACGGCTTAGGGTACGGGTTCGGGGAGGGCTTCGGGTACGGCGTAGGGTATGGGTTAGGGTTAGGGTTAGGGTTAGTGTTAGGGTTAGGGCTCGGTTTAGTGTACGGGATAGAATTTGGGTACGTGTTAGGGTTAGGGTAGGGGTTAGGGTTAGGGTACGCGTTAGGGTTAGGGTAGTTATTAAACCTATCCCACTCTCTAGATACCCCTTAGCACGTAAAGGAATATTATTTGGGGGTCTAGACATGGAGAAGAGTTTAGACACTAGGATAAGATAAGGAACACACCCATTATAAAGAAATCACATTAGGATTCTCCTTTTAAGCTGTTCCTTAAAACACTAGTGCTTAGGAAATCTATTGGAGGCAGAAGCAGTCAAGGGTAGCCTAGGGTTAGGGTTAGGTTTAGGGATAGGCTTAGGGTACGGCTTAGGGTACGGGTTCGGGGAGGGCTTCGGGTACGGCGTAGGGTATTGCTTAGGGTTAGGGTTAGGTTTAGTGTTAGGGTTAGGGCTCGGTTTAGGGTACGGGTTAGGATTAGGGTACGTGTTAGGGTTTGGGTAGGGGTTAGGGTTAGGGTACGCATTAGGGTTAGGGTAGTTATTAAACCTATCCCAGTCTCTAGATACCCCTTAGCACGTAAAGGAATATTATTTGGGGGTCCAGCCATGGAGAAGAGTTTAGACACTTGGATAAGATAAGGAACACACCCATTATAAAGAAATCACATTAGGATTCTCTTTTTAAGCTGTTCCTTAAAACACTAGTGCTTAGGAAATCTATTGGGGGCAGAAGCAGTCAAGGGTAGCCTAGTGTTAGGGTTAGGCTTAGGGTTAGGCTAAGGGTACGGCTTAGGGTACGGGTTCGGGGAGGGCTTCGGGTACGGCGTAGGGTATGGGTTAGTGTTAGGGTTAGGGTTAGTGTTAGGGTTAGGGCTCGGTTTAGGGTACAGTTTACGTTTAGTGTACGTGTTAGGGTTAGGGTAGGGGTTAGGGTTAGGGTACGCGTTAGGGTTAGGGTAGTTATTAAACCTATCCCACTCTCTAGATACCCCTTAGCACGTAAAGGAATATTATTTGGGGGTCCAGCCATGGAGAAGAGTTTAGACACTAAGATAATATAAGGAACACACACATTATAAAGAAATCACATTAGTATTCCCTTTTTAAGCTGTTCCTTAAAACACTAGTGCTTAGGAAATCTATTGGAGGCAGAAGCAGTCAAGGGTAGCCTAGGGTTAGGGTTAGGCTTAGGGTTAGGCTTAGGGTACGGCTTAGGGTACGGGTTCAGGGAGGGGTTCGTGTACGGCGTAGGGTATGGGTTAGGGTTAGGGTTTGGGTTAGTGTTAGGGTTAGGGCTCGGTTTAGGGTACGGTTTAGGATTAGGGTACGTGTTAGGGTTAGGGTAGGGGTTAGCGTTAGGGTACGTGTTAGGGTTAGGGTAGTTATTAAACCTATCCCACTCTCTAGATACCACTTAGCACATAAAGGAATATTATTTGGGGGTC